>NW_011887865.1:47968-51083 GCF_000806365.1 Fopius arisanus
TTAAATCGAGTAGCTATGGAATTTTTGGGAAAAATCGGAGGAAAAATGCAGAAGAAAAATACCCGTATGGAAAAATATATATTAATTATAAATATTTTACCCAAAAAATATCGAATTATCGTAAATATTCATTTGAAAGATTAAAAAATTATTGGTATATCGAGAGAAAGTTGTAGCGAGTAAAAGTTCGAGAGTAATTAGAGTGGACGCTTATAAAATTTTTTTTCCCAACCATTAAATGAATTTAGCAAGAGTAAATTCCGATTCTTCCTCAACATGGCCCTGAATTTTTTCCTAGTGGCCCTATCGGCCCTTTTTCCCGTGCCACCACCGAAAATTTCCCAAACAATTAATCTTCGTGTCAAAAGCATTAGTCCCAGCACACACCAAGAACTCAAGGGCAAATGTTAAAAGTTTAAACTGTTCTCCATATGTGGAGACCATGAAATTTGAAGAATCCATTCCCCCGATCATGAACACGTGTTTCCCCTGTTTTATTTACGTACCCCAAGCCGTGTTATTTTAACCCCTGAAATTGTCCACAAGGTACTTGAGCCCACAGTGCCCCCTCAACCTGGTAAGGCCAATTACACTAAGCCGGAAGTTAAGGGTCGTCTCAAGAGTCTGTGCATGCAGAGTACCGATATTTAACCCTCGGTAAATAAATTTTTACCCCTGATTTCGTAATCAATCAACCGAGTGATGGTTTCTTAACGAGTCTCAATAGCAAACAGCGAACTGGTTAAACCGAGGTGATCCAGCCAGTGTTTCCCATAAAGATGGATCTTTTCTCTTTGAAAACACCCGCAGCGCATCCAATTATCACTGGGTAATTTAAACGAAAGGCTTTCTAGGCGTCTCACCAGAGATTTATAGTCAAGTGATGGTTAAATGCTTTATCAAGCTGAAACTCCGAGATACCCCTTAGAGTGAGTAATAACAGATAGTGGGGAAAGCAACTGCTCATGTAAGTCCGTATGCCTTGATATTTTTATTCGTCGTTAAATGGATTTTTTAAATTAAATTGAAATATTTATTTTCAAACGCACGATTATTATAAATAAATTAGCTTGATGAATTTTTCCAGTAAAAATCATTTGATTGTGTCAAAAAATTAATTCATTTCATTCAAATGAATGATTCATTTGAATAGAATAAATTATTTATTCCATACTGGGATTATATAATTTGTTATTTACTACACGGGGAGAAATATTCATATTTATTTCAAGAGAAGTAATTTATTCTATTAACACAAATGATTTTTTACGTGTTGGTTGATTTTTAGATAAGAGGAATAATAAAAAAAAATAAGAAAAAATAAGAAAAAAAGTTGGAAAAATTGTTGATAAAAATCATTTTATCTTAGAATCAGTGAAATTTGAGATTTGAGGGAAATTATAAAAAAGGGATTCAGAGGTGTTAAACCGGAGTTGTTAAAGTTTGAACGATATAAATGGATTGTCCTGATATCTGAAATCCGTAAATGGGTGTTGGTAAACATGAGGGGAGAGATGACTAAAGAGGAATGCAATGAAATCCAGGAGTCATGGGTCTCTCGTAATTCACCCGAGATGCCCCAAAGAATTGATGGTACCAGGGGTCATCGCGGTTGCACCTCGGTATACCCCACCTTTTATTTTATCTGATCGATCCACCCGAACATTGATATATCACCGGCCTTTCAAAACTGTTTAATTCAATCTCTACATCTCCCACTGGGTTAAAGGGCCTCGGTATCCACAAACTCACCGCAAAATTCCAAACTGATTATTTGTGAAGAGAAATAATCGTAAATTCTCAGTCAATCTCAGGGGAAGTCGGTGAAGATCAATCAACCCTACGTGAACCGATTTATTCTTAACTTCAGCGAGAATTGCCTGTGGATTTCTATTTATATTTCATTCTTATTTCGATTTCAAATAATACGAATTCTGAAAATCTATGGAATATACAATTTTTTAGAAATGTCTCCGGAAATTTCCGTTAATGAGAAAATCGTTTGAAAAGTTTAGAAAATTTCGCGGTGAAAATTTACTATTTTATCTCTTCAAATTAGTGGAAATTATGGAAATTCGTGATTTATTATTATTATTATTCCCAATGACATGCGTAAATTTTTTTTTATCTTGAAAATTAAAGGAAATTATCATTTCAGATTAAATAATAATTGATTTATCAATGTATACCTCTCAATAAATTTGAAACTCGAGAATCACCCGAATATTCCAAAAAATAAAACCCACTACCGAAATTTGGAGTCCCTCAGTCGTTCTTAAAAAATTTTTCCAACAGTAAATTTGAACCGTGTCCGGGTCATCCTACCCCCCGCCGGAAAGCCACGAAAAAGTCATGACAATAGAGTGAAAAAACCCAAACTATTGTTTCATTGACAATCATAGTTTTTACTGATCATAAAACTCGGAATACTCGGCTCCAGATACACCCAATAAATTTTCCCAATTGTCCAATAAATCTCGATTGAAAAAAAAAAACTAGAAAAACTTGGAAGTTTGCTTGTGACATGATCTGGGTCACAATGGCACCGAATCCTCCAGACGAGGTACTTGGCACCGAAAATAGTCAACGATGAAGGCAATACTTTGGGGGCAGATGGCAATTGGGTGACGCCTTCTAAACTCATTAGACCAATTCATCCGAATTTTATAGCCCAAGTGAGAAAAAACTTAAACCAACTTTTCCAATAAAAACTCGATTCCTCGCTCCCATGGAATGTATGAGACGTGGTGGATCGCCCATTTTCCTGGAGAATTCTTGGGAATTGAGCATAAAAGGCGGCGAGTGGGCGTGATCGATTTAATTGCAGATCTTTGTTATGGGGAAAGGCGGATTGGAAGGGAAAAGCTAAGAATTTGCCGCGATAGGTACAGGTGGTACAGCTAGACTGATAATAGCAAACGGTTATAATAACAGCCAACCGTAATGTTAGCTAGGATAAACAACACCCGAGTCAAAAGCTCCAGGGGAAAATGGACGAATCTAAACGATTTGTTTTCGGAACCCGTCATCAGAGCTTTTAAACATGTTTACCCAAAATCGCAGGATATTTAAGATTGAAAAAATAAAAAAAATTACGAGTCGTTTGATCGGTTTG
>NW_011887865.1:52093-54574 GCF_000806365.1 Fopius arisanus
TTCACGTGCATGAAGAGAAGTATTCAATGCAAATAGAAATAAAAAGAGAGGAAATTTATCCCGAACGATTGCGGAATTGTTTCGCCGTTCCGCAATTTTAATCTGTATTTCAGAGTAGCAATCGTTGAATTGAGTCGATTGATGGAATTTCCAAATTTTCCTGGCTGATATATCAAAAAAAAATGTTGAAATGCTTCAATTAAAATCCATTGAGTTTTTTCGACGAACCTTAACCAGAAGATGAACGGGTTGACTGACACTTGGCGATTTTCCACGGCGTACCTTGCCACCCCCGCCTCCTAGACACCTTATCCACGGCATTCCAGACAGTCCTTGGTTTCCTCTATCCACTCCAAACTAATATCAATTCCTCCCGATGCCGCAACACACAATCTCCATCCTTTCTCACGTATTTCACAATTTCAATAACTAAAAAAAAACGCCACGGAAAATGTCCCGAAGATAATTACCGATGATGTCGCCAAGTTTTTACTTCACCTCCACTTAACTCTCCCCGTTTGTCAGTTTATTTACACCGAATACATTAAACCAATCCCGTTGGTCAGCATCAATTTCCAATAACGATCATATCCCAATCAATTTTATACCCGTTGATAGCTGTATGAAGCAACCGATTTCCCCTCAATTTTTCACCGACATCCCGTGAAAATTGCAAATTACAGGTACAAATTTCCGTCTAAACTCATATCTCGCCAATACATCGAGTCACAAGTTCCAGTGAGTCGACAATGAATTAGCATCGACTAAAGATAACTATTCCAATCACCACCCAACTTTTATCATTACCGCATGGAGGGAGAAAATGGACATTGTCCCCGCAATTACTAACAGCCGACTTTCCCGGGTAATACCACAATCATTTTCTCCAACTTGAGATTCACTCGATTTCTTCTCGTCAATTTCGTCAATCGATCCACCACCTCCACCGATTTTCCGCCGATTCTCCAAATAAATAAATCGAACAATAATTCATCCAGACTCCAACAGATAATTCACTGTTTTCCCGGCATGTCTTTCAATCGTCATGTGTCCGTTATCAGCTGTATCATCCGGTCGTTCGTTCGCTCCATCAATGCAATCAACAAAATTATTTATTGCAAATGAGATAGAGGGATTGGCGTTCACTTCGAATAGTTGTTTTTTTTTTTATGGGAGAAAATTAGATGAGTGATTATCGCCGGTGTTTATTATTTGTTGTGATGGGTTAGTATGGGATGTGCAGCTCTGGTGAACTGTCTCGCACCGCAGTCTGGCGTAGACTGACGTCGGGGAACACGAGAACACCGGGCGGGAGCTGAAGCGGTGGTTTCTGTATTCCCCAATGCCGACAGGCCGTGCCTCCGTGGACGGAAGAATCAGGGGATCAACCATCCGCGACCATCGTAATCGCATTGCGAATCCCATGTTAACGCACTTTTTCCTTCATTCAATCTCCAATCGCAATGAGCTTTTTACGCAGCCACTGAATTCCCCCAAAAAATTACGATCATGGAATGACCGACAGCTTGAAAATCTCGTCAGTTCGCCGAATACTCTCAAAGTGTGAGCATGAAGTGTGAATCTCAATAAAATATAATTCAATCGCTCTTCCATAAACGTTTCACTCATTTATTAATCTGGCTTCCAATAAAAATAAGAAGATCTTCTTCGTCAATGGAATTTTGATAATAAGTTGAGCTGATGCTCATCAGATTTCTATCAAGACATTAATCACCATCCGGTGATTGGTAGAATTAAATTCCCCTTCTAGTATTCCATTGTTACAATCAGCCATTAGGGGCCACTCCGTAATCACATTGCGAATCCCATGTTTGCGCATTTTTTTTTCCTGGTTAAATGATGATTGAAGGCATCAAATGGCAAATTGTCAGCATCCGGAGGGGCAATGACTCTGGGTCGATTGAATATTGTTATTGAATATTAATGAGTTGATTTTGATCAGTGGAATTTCGGTAATGCGTGGATTTGACGCCGGAGTCTGACGTTTATTACGCTTTTCTCGGTGGGGAACATTAATCACCACCCAGTGGCGGGAAAAATTCAATTCCTCCTCACGAGTCGAGAGGGCTTTCTATTGTTACACATGAAAACAATGAGGGAACATTAGTCTCTGACTGTTGGACTGTATGTAGACGTGACATAAATTGGTCCAGTCGTTCCTCTCTCTCACTCGTCTGATGCACAAACTCGTGGTCTTTGGCCACTGCCAATGCTAACGTACATGACAATGCTACCACCGTGTCGTTTTATACACGTACTTGTCGCGGTTAATGCACGTAATACTAAGTGGGACGATATTCCGAACGAATCTAACAAACAATAGATGTTTGTGGATGGTGTAACGGAACGGCGACAAGTATTTAAATTAATGAAATACAACGGGAAATATATGTATCCAGAAATATATGACATTTATATAAATACATATATATCTGGGTGGGTATATCTCACCGAGTATAC
>NW_011887865.1:55299-56245 GCF_000806365.1 Fopius arisanus
GAATAAATTGAGTGATTTTAACAACCCGACGACATACGGCGGCTGGACATTGGCCGTATGTCGTACCGTTAGACAAAGAGAATGTCGGAAAATTCTTTTGAGTGGAAATAGTGCGAGCGAAAAATGGTCACACTGCGATTATTCCCTTTGATGATTTTTTTTTTTCAATTTTGGACACGCGTTTGTTGAAGAGCTGCACCCGGTGAGCAGTCGCGTGCCGGTTCTTTCAACACCTGGACTTCCTGAATTCATCCGGCGCATCTGTACACCCACGTAATTGACCCGAGGTTTATGACACGATTCTTGGAATTTCGTGGGAGCTTGTAAAACATTAAAATAGTCCAATTTCGCTGACTCCCGCTGAATCGTGCGAATCAGACGTTTCGGATTACTGAACATTTATGTTTTTTTTTTGTTTTCACTTATTCTCGCCTGTAGTCACGTAGCGGAAAAGCTGACTAACTGATGAGTGTTCATGTTTTTGTTATTACTCGGGGATTATTTTTTTCGGGATGATTAATCAGTCGTCGCGGCGCCTCGAGGATGTCCAAGGACTTTGACCATTTCATTATTTTTTTATTGGAATTCTTGTTAATTACGCGGTTCTCTCTCTAGATCATTGATTGCTGACATATGAATTTTTATGATTGTTTCATAACGAAGTATTGCTTGCTTATCGAAATATTGAAAAATTAAATATTCAACATTGAAAAAGTCTGAGAATCAAAAATTCGAAATCGCAACTAGGAAAATTTAAGATAAACTCAAATTTCTTTCAATTCTCAAATTTCGGAGTTTTCCCTTTCCCCCGTAGCTTTACTCATGAAAATTGATTTTTTAATATAATATTTATTCATAATTTATATATGCCAAAAAATAATATAAAAAATCAATTTTCATTTTTCTTCACTTAAAAAATAGATAAATAAAAAATGAAAAAAGAACT
>NW_011887865.1:57760-81987 GCF_000806365.1 Fopius arisanus
TTGTATGAAATAATATCTAACCTTGAGCTGGCTAAAGTGTATTTAAATTTGGGAGATATGTTGGCACATTAATGGACACGTGTTGCGTGCACATCCGTGACATGAAACGGTGATATTGTATCGAATCATTTTTTTTTTGTAATTAAACGTCAGCTGTCAATCGACATTGTGCTATTGAAGGAAATACGCGTCTTTTATACAAAAAAAAATTGCAAGTATATGAACTCTCGGTTTTAGATTCTAAAATGTGAAATTTTGAAATCATTTGAAATTCAGAGGAAATTTGAGGGACAGAAATATATCGAGGGTGATTAAAAGCTTTGAAACTTCGTGTCTGAAAAATTGAGTGACCACTTGAATTTAAATTCTGGAAGCAATCACTCCAACGCGGAATATTGAGAATAGAAGAGTAGAATTGAATGTGTAATGTTTGAATAATCAATTTTATGCTATTTTTATTTAAGGAACTCGATGTGAATTTTCAATAAATCGGGGATTTTATTGATTAAAATGTGAATCGAGCTTTTAATAAATTAAATTCTCCGTGGATCGTTTCATTAATAAAATCACCGCGTCATTCTGGACTGAAATCACGTGGAATTATAGTTGATGTCTAAAACAATTAGGGAATTTATGAGATTCCACTGATTGCAAGTGACTTGCAACGGTTAAATCCGTAAGTGACTGATTGAATTGAAAATGGAGTCGTAATTGTGATTTTCCGTACGAGGAGAGGTTTACGAGATTATTTTAATGTAGTCCAAGAGATCCTAGAGCAAAAAATGAACCAGAAAATCTACCGAGCTGAACAGAAGACACATCTCATCTCCATGTGTCAGATATAATAAATCCCCTGACTTTCAAAATTTATAATTAAACTCGTTATCGCAGGGAGCAAAAAATTGAAGATTCGGAAAAAAATACTTCCTGGTGATTAGCAACATCTTGGAGATCTCAATTTTTTTTAGTTCAACGCACTTTAAAAAAAGTTTATACCCAAGCATTTAATAATTATTGAGCTAATTATATTGTATTGGATATTGTAATAAATAAAAAACCCGTCGAATGAAAATTCTCCAAAATAATGATAATTTTCCCAGGAATAATTTTCTTACACCGTCAGGATAAATTGTGCCATAAATTAATCTCAGTAAAGATCTCCAAACTAATTTCGGAGTGAGTAAAATGCAACTCGAGTGAAAACCCTGATATTTACTATCTTGAAATGCCCAAAAAACTGAGACTATTCCGATCTCATCACGTTTTTAGCCGAATGGTATGTCTGACACGGAGAATAGCAAGCACAATTCTTGGTGAAAATGAAATCGCTCCAACTTTCTATTTCTTTTGCGGAGATAAGATAAACTGCATGGGGCATTCTCCACTGTATAATAATGCGTTGTTATTTACATAGAAACCCCTTCCCCAGTGCAATAGTCGCGTTAGTTGTTTTTTTTTTTCACCACAAACTAAAGAGGAAGAAAAAAAAAATCGGAATAATGCTTAAGTTTCGCTCAGAAGTAGGCTAATACCGCATAAGTTAGTACTTTCACGCGTTCCTCTGTACCCCATAGTGGCCTGGAATTTTTATGCGGGATCATTGTCATTCGGTACATGCCAGTTGACTATGTACCGCGAAATCGACCAATGCGTGATATATAGTACGAAGTAGTCGCTGGAAATTTTTTAAACAATCGACAACGGGAATAGAAACCGTTCGATACGCCGGCAAATATTTTTTATAAAAGTTCCTAGCTAATTGTACTCTACGAGTAACCGACAGCGAAATCTAATTCATTATCAATTGTTATTGATGATTTATAGTCTTGCCATTTGAATCTCGCGGGAGGCAATTGTTGCTCCGACGAAGAAAGTGAAATATTAAAAAATTTAATGGGTTGATAAATTTTAGAATTAATTAATGCCCTTACGAACTTTCTGTGGGTTTGAATTGTTGGTAATTAGTTGGATTATTGTTTTCCAATAATTTTGTTTGGGAAAGTGGTTAGAAATAATTTTTTGGTACTGAATAATTTACTTTCCCTGAGTTTCGTGAATTTTCTCAATGACTGGAAAAAAATTAACTGCTCTTTTTGCCTCGATATCGAGCGAGAAATATCTGAAAATGATTTCCGCTTCATGATTACGCGAATTGTTTGGTAATTGTTCCACAATATTTTTTTTCCGCGCAAACAGTGGATCATGTTTTTTTGTGATGAGTAATTGGAAAATTCCAGAGGTCGTAAGAGGATTGAGTCTCCTTGAATGTAATTACGAATGGTCGCGGTGAATTTAGAGGAATCGCGTATTCAGAGTAAATCTAGCAATTTCGGAGACAGATGGTGCCATCTGGAGGTGTGTAGAAGAAGCTCGGATTAATTTCTCAGTTAATTAAGTAGATTTCCCCGATTTTCACTTGTTGATTTTGAATTTTAAATTGCCCCAGAGGCAGATATTGTTAAAGTGCATGAACATTTATTAGCAATAGTCAACGAATATCGCGTGCATGATGGCGTTTTTTCAATTGGTAATGACCGCGAGAAAACTTGGAAAGGTGCAAGAGGATTATCACGATGAAAAACTCAAATCTATTGAGATCTCAAAAGGCGGAAAGGTGAATTACACCTTGAGGCAGCGGATACGAGTCAAGAAAATCATGTCGGTTTGTCAAAAAAAAACTTTAAAGATGTTCCACACCCTTCTACCCAAAATTCAAATTTTTAAAATTTTTCTGGCAAATTGTGGATATTTTCTACAATTTTTCTACAGTATTGTAATTTTTTTTTAAAGTCTAGAAAAGACGCAAAAAAATTTCCGCACCGCATAGAAATTCCATGAGTAATTAATTATTCCATTATAATTAAAAAATAATTAAATACTCGCAAAACGCAAAAATGTTATATTTTTTCACGTTAATCCCACCATGAGTTCAAAAAAATTTTAAAAAACCGTAAATTTCAGGGGAAAGGGTGACATCTTTGAAATCTTCTTCAGTCTTTGATAAACTGAAATGAACTTCCAGGTTGAGAATAAAAATGCGAGAATTATGGAGAAGATGTTTCTCCTGTACCGAGAACACTTGGTTTCACAAAAAAATTGAACTCTTCAAAACCGAGGGGACATTCGAGAATTTCCTCCTGACGAGTATGATTGGTTTCCTGGGGGGTATGCTCTTAACCTACATATTCTTCATGTTCTTCGTGTTTCAATTGAACTTCACTCTCTCCTCGGCTACTCTACTGTGCTCAATATTCGGAATAATACTGACGATTGGCCTCGCCTTTTCACATCGCGTACGGTAAGCAGTACAATAGATTGAGTATGAATAAAAGTAATCACTCACCGGGTTGCTGGATATCAATATTTTTTATTGCTATCCAGGTGTGTTGTTTTTCTGCTGCTACCACAATTCTTCTCGAAGCGGGGTCGACAGGCACTCATGGCTTATGCATTCATCTTGGCACTGACAGGACCAGCCAAAAATACGTTGCACAATATCGGAGTACTCTCGGAATCACTCGCGTGTGGAACTGTAAGCCAATCAATTGATTTGGAATTAGATACGAGAATAAAGAGCAGAGGAGAAATTACACTGATTACAAATTTGGGAAATAGACCCCCTAAAATTTCCATTACCACCTGAAAAATAATTCCATTTTCCAAATAAATTGAATTTTAACGGAAGAAAATTAATTTAAAGGCCATTATTTCCTCAGGCTAGAAATTTTCTGGAGAATACCTCTCCGTAGATTCTTAACCGAATCGTTTGAAAATAAAAATAATTTTCAGAACGATTAAAAGAAATGTTGATAGCACAATATTTTCCCTACAGGAGCAATTGAAAGAAGCGGTAAAAACAATAGTAGATCTTATAAAACAGCCGTTCTACGCCCTTCGCGATGCAGTTGCTGGAATAATAAAAACCGTGAAAATCGTGGTGCAACGGATAAAACAAGTGCTCATAGCGATCAAACGAATGGTCCTCAGCATAAGTAAGCTTAATGAATGCCTAATGAATGCCTAATGAACGCCCATTAATTCCCCATTAAACTCTGAATCACCATAAAAACGGAATGAATTTATCATTGAAGTTAAGATAATTACTGCTGTGTTCGAGTGGCTCGGTAGCGTTGTTAATATCTGCAATAAGAAACTCGGTACACCATTCGAGAGATGTCAGAAAGTATTCGATGGTGCTGTTGCTGATTGTTTCGCTAAACTCGGCCCATTGTTCGGGGGAGTATGCAATCTGGCTTATGTCGTTGGTGCATTGTGTTACATTGTCAAACCCCTCGACTTTATTTGCATTCTCGTTTCATTCGTATCGGATGCTATCGTCGGTGCTGTACGAAAAAGTAATTGCACTCAATTCACCGACAGCAGCAAATCATTACCCACAATTATAAATAATTTTTCTCCAGAGATTAAAAAATTCACAAAGCACATGAAAGCGATGTTCTACGTGAAAGTGGACTTTTCCCATTCATTTCACTTCGAGACGAATAAGAGTAAAACACTGGAGGAGGTAGCAACAGGAATAGTTACAGAAATAAGATCTCGAACTGATAAATTCCTGACTCTCTTCGACTGGATGAGCTTCGCCACAAGCTTCTTCGTCCTATTCATGCTCCTTAGGTACAGTATATTCGATAAACTCGAAATAAATAACAAATGGAATCATCTCTTCCCTAGAGTGATACATTATCGTCACAAGTGGCTGACAAACGAGCGATTTGATAATCAATATCTGACGAAAGACCTCCGACACATCGACCTGATTCGCGCTAAGCAGGACAAAGAGACGGTTCTTCCCCTGAACCCGAGAGAAAAAGGGAAATACATTCCATTGACATCAATCACTCTCATCAAGGCCGAAAAAATTCACCTGACCAAGTCCGCTGTCTTTCTCAGTCTCACCACCTTTAAGCTCTGCATCCACATGATGGTGGACTACAGCCTCTACTGGATCCTCAGTACAATTCGATACCATGGCAGGTTTGAGACTAAAGTCCAGCAGGTCAACTCCGTTGGAATGTACGTCTCCGGGAATGGATATCTCGCACAACTGTACAGAACCATTATCAAAGCCTTTTCCCCCTCCGACGCTAATATCGAGGTGGACACTCTGCCCTGTTTACCTGATCCTATACCACCGGATTTTGATCGCTATACGCAGATCGTTTCCCTGATTCTCCTCTGCTGGATTATGACAATTTTTGAGCCCTACGGATTGAGACTCAGACAAGTGGTGATGGGTTACTACCATCCGGAGAGGTCTAAGCAGAGAGCGGTCTGGCTTTACAATCACATCATTCGGTGAGAAGATTGTATGTGAAAATTACTCTAGTTCTATCACTTCAATAGACCCCTAATCGAATGATTGATCGACCTAGATCGAGAGGAGGCTTCATAAAATTCGCGAGGAGACAGCTGCGTCGAAAATTCGGGATAAACGGCGACAATCAGAGTATCGAGAAGATCACCTGCAAGGAGAGGATCATGGCGATGTTACCGATTCTGTACAAATGCTTCCCGCAGGATCAGATTATGTGTCTGCTATGTGGAAGCCCCGAGAGGGACGAGCAATCTCCTCACATCAAGTGCCCGACTCCAGGGTGCGTTGGGATATTTTGTCCGCAGTGTTTCGCTGACCTGCAAAATCTCTGCACCATCTGCCGGTCGCCGATGGACTACGGTGACATGTCAGACATGAGTGAAGAGTGGGATTCTTCTGAGGACGAGCCGATTCGGACTGTCAAGTTCATTCAGGAATTTGTGGAGCCGACGGAAGGTGAGACTGAGGATTTAACAACGGAATTAGAGACTCCAGACTTTGAAAAGCGATCGGATGAGAAGATCGAAGAGGTGACTGAGGAGGTTACTGAGGAGGTGACTGAGAAGGTGAGCGAGGAGGTGAGTGAGGAAATGACTGAGGAAGTGACTGAAGAAGTGACTGAAGAAGTGACTGAAGACATCACCACGGACTCGTCTGAGTACAGTCAATCATACCAGGATGAGCCCCCGGGGAAAGTAATTCCAGTGGATAAAATGGTTTATCGAGATCTCGAAGCTCAGAAAATCCGGGACGACGTGACGATTCAGATCTTCAACGAACCATTGATCAGAGACACCTGCGATAGTAGTGAAGGGGTGAATTCCTGCTTTGTTTTGAGAGCCAGGAGATTGAGAAGAATGAAACCCTCGTGTCCCTGTGATGAGGACTCATCGAATTCTCGAGACTCCGATTCGTGTCAGTCGACTGAAGAAATTGAGGAAGAGGAGGTGTTGCATATCGAAGTGGAGGACAATTCGGAGGCTAGGGTTCTGGGTGCTGGCGGGAGTAAGATCCTGAGGAAGAAACCTGGGAGGGTCCAGAGAATCGTCGATGCCCTCAATCGAGTGTCTTTCATCAGGAACAGAGAGGGGAAAGAGATGGGGGGTAGAACAGCCGGCAAGCGAGGATCCCTCACTCAGAGGGTCATCAAAATGCTGCAGTCTGGAAACTCGAGGTCTTGTCTTCCCTGTCAACGAGGTAGGACATCAAGGAGTGATGGAGAGCATGTGGAGGATTTGTATGATCTACCCGAGAGAACGAGAAGATCGAAGAGATCGAAGAGTCACCCGCAGGGGAAGCACTGCTGTCCGAATATCTACTCATTGAATTGGGATTCTCATAGGGAACGTGGGGGAAGTGACGAGGGATCTGTGGGATCTCATCCTCTGGCGGAAAATACGAGATATTACGAAGTCGATGAGACCACTTTACCCGACCACGAGGAAAAGTCAAAGCAGAAAATTGTCAAAGCTGTAAAAACTGGCAATGGGGGAAAGAGAACAAATGATCGAGGGCGACAGTTCGCGTCACAAATTTCCGATCCTCCAACAGGATTGGCGATCTATGGAGGCGATGTAAAAAGACCGAAGAGAGGGTTCAAAAAATTTCCGTTGATTCAGGAAGAGACAGAAGCCACTGAAACCGATGTAGAACCGGAATCACCAATCGTCGAGGTAAAAGAACCTGATGAAGACCTAGAATTAAAGGATGAAGAACTACGGGCGGAGAAAGCAAGTCTCGAGAGCGACTCAATTGAGTCTCAGAGAGAAGAAAGAAAGAGTCTCACAGAGAAAAAAGAGGGCAGGGGGATATTTTCGAAGTACTCGAAAAGATTCAGGACAGGCAGTGAAAAACAAGAAGGAAATCTAGAGGGAAATGTAATTGAGTCACCACCGAAAAATCTGGGGAGAGGGATATTCAGCGAGTATACGAGACGATTCAGAAGGCGGAAGAAGTGCAAGAGGTGCAAGGGAAAGAATAAGGGTGAGCAAACAGAGCAGAAGGAAAGGACAACTTTGGCAACTCAGACGTCTGATGAGGTTCCTCCCGAGAAGGATCCTGTACAATGCTCCTGTCATCAAGCTACAGATTGTGAGAGAGGATACCACGTTGAAAACTGGCTGCACTCCAACGCATTCGACGGCGATAATTACCTCGCAAATGCAGATACTTTTGGAGAGTGTTATTGCCAACGGACTTGCGGAGACAATGAACATCTAGTTGATGAAGAATTTGGGGAATTCTGTCATCGATGTTACCGTCGAGATGACGCGGTTGGGAGATCTCAACGCGCGTGTCAAAGTTGGGAGGTCGGTGGGGGGTATAAAAATAGAAGAGAATCTGAAGTTAGAGAGGTTGTCCCGAGATTTGTAGCTTGGGAAGAGATTCAGACCGAGCCAATCTCAGGACCAAGTGTTGTGGACCGAGAACAACCTTCGAGATGGAGAATTGTAAGTTCGTGGGCGTGTATGAGGAATTTGATTTCGTTTTCGCTCTTTTTACAATTTTTGGATTTTTCAATTTTCTGACATGTTGAAGGGCTAGAGTTCTTCGGAGAAAGGTGAAATTTTGTCACACCATAGGCATTGCGAAGGGTCAAGTCTGTGCCAAAATTTAACTGAATCGGTTCAGCCGTTTTTAAAAAAATGAATTATCGTTTGTTTTTGAATTGTTTTTCGCAAAATATCTCGGAGAAGCTTCGGATTCAATCGGAGCAAAAATGAGAATTTTTCCAATTTTTTTTTCAGGATCGCCCCAGGAGCTATAAATACGGCTCTCGAGGACGAACATTGAACTTTTTTAAAATCGAATTTTTCAATCAATTAAAAGTTAATTTCACGTATATTTGCCGCGTAAATAATAATAAAACTCCCAAAATGCGAAAAAATACAATAAAAAAAAATCGACCTAGTTAATAGCCAAACCATAAAAATACCGATTTATAATTTTATTCAGCCAAAGAGAGGAGAAGCCCTCCCCTATCAGAATACAGAAGTCTTTCCCCGATTAGTCGCTGAATTTAAAAATAAAACACACCGCGAAGATGGAATCCCACTAAATGAAAGTGACGAGGAAACCCCCTTGATAGCCCCCAACAGCAAGGAACTGATCCAACTGTATCCCTATCGAGTCCCAGGTCCTTCACGATCGATTCCCAAACCCCAGTTTACCGATAGAATAAAGGTACCCCTTCATCTGTTTCTCAACGCACGTTCTTCTCTAAAAATTCTAGTGTATCCCATACCTCTGACAGTTTGGTTAATGGAACAATATTTTCGTAGACAACAAATCTCCGAAAGCGAAAGGATAATCGAAAATGGAGTGACTCATCATCCCCATTGAAATCCCATCGAGAAACGTCCGGAGCAGACTCCGAGAACGAAACCACCAATTGAAATAATCATCACAATTGATCCCCAAGTGAGATAATAACCCAACCCCTCAAATTACTGTAAAAACCGATAATAATAGATAAGACCATGCCAGAAACCAGAAATGAATCTCCCGAAGGCTCGCCGAGGTCTCGCTTCGGTCGATTCTTCAGTCGAAAGGGAACAAAAAAGGAAAATGAGTCCATCGACAGAAAGAAAACTTACGAAAACGAGGCGTCACAGACTCCAGATAAAATCAACGACGTCGCAACCCCAGAAGTCGAAGAGAACGATATAAATTCCAAAAAGAAGACTGAAAAAGATGAACATCCAGAATCACCAGACGACGAAATCCCAGTGAAGGAATTACAGAAACAGATAGAAAACGAACTAGATCCGAAGGCTCTGACGACATTGATCAACAATTCGATCAAGGAGGCAGTGAGGAATATAGTGAAGGATGGAGTCTGTGATTATATAGAAAAACCTCCATCGATTTCCAAAAAGCCGAAGCCCAAGGAGAAAAAAAAGCTCTCAGAATCCCCAGAGGAGCTGATCCCAACGAAAGACTGCAATAAAGAGAATAAATCCCTGTTGAATTCCGAGGAGAAGACCTTCGACTCTCACACGATGGATCCAGCCCGTAATCGATTATCTCCCAGAGCTCCCAGAGCTCCCAGAGTTCCGAGAGCTCCGTCACCTTCGAAATCCCCAGGTAAAACAACAATTTCCCAATGCGATCGTTCGATTTGTCCTGCGTATGCAGCTCTGGACTGCGAGAGGGCAAAACGATCGAAGCACAAAAAATCAAAGCAAAAGACAAATGTTTCAACAGACAACCGTCGGATGACGGGCAACGTCAACATCTACATCTGCTCCGAGGCTAATGAAAACGTTAAACGCAAGTGCCCGGAGAAGGACAAGTGCTCCGAGGACTCGTCATCCGAATCCGAGATGAAGTCAAGTACGAGTGGATCGAGTGTATCGACAAGTAAACTTATGGATGCACTGACGAGAAAGAGGAAGAAGAGAATGGAGTCACAGGAGCTCGACTGCCTATGCGAGGAGCCAGAGGATATTACGGAGGGTGATAAGTCCACGAAGAGGATGTCCGAGGCTCCGGACGAGACGTCGTCCTTCAGCCGAATGAATTCTTCGAATGAAATCGAGTCCAGTGAGGATTATCTCGATGGCTGCAGCCTTGAGAACTGTCCAGCAATGTCGACCAATGATTTTGATTATCAGGAATCGTTTTATGATAATAATAATTCATGGGGTACCCCAAGACCATCGAGGAACTACTCGTTCCTCCCTGCTGAGAGGGATGTGCCTGATAATTTCAAAGAGGGCATCTGCTGCTCCTGCAAGCCCCCAAAACCCCAACGTCCTCCTTGTCCCTGTGAGCCTCAGGAGAAAGTATATTCTGTTGCGACTAATTACCCTGAGGATCACAGATTGGTCCGTTGTGATGAGCCTGTGAATAAACCAGAAGAGAAGTCGTGCTGTCGAATCCGGGAAGAACCTGAACGCGAGATTTTCACAATTTGCACAAACGAACCCGAGGAAGAATTCACAGTGTGCGGTCGTCCGGATGCCGAAGGAGAAGAGAAAATAGATTCCGTTGAAGGCTCGAGGGAATCCCTGAAGAATGGGACACCCACAGCAGAAGAAGCGGAAGAGACAACTGATGTGAATGAAGCGAATGAATTCCTGGAGGAGGACAAACCGGTAGCAACAGATGATGCCGTTCAAAAAGATGAGAGTGACACGTCGCGAGCTCCGGTACCGGAATCGATACCTTCCGGGGAGAAAAAGCGAGAATCTTTCCTCCTTCGATCCTGGAAGCGAGCTATGACGATTGTGAAACGTTCCAGCTCATCAGCACCAAGAGCTAATGACTCCGACCAAAGTAATCTTCCACAAGAGCCAAAGAAATCCGACAGTTCACAAATAAAAATAAATGAAGCACCCCCGAAAGTTGTACCGACGAGCAAACCCCCTCCGAAGCCCCCCAGCTCTCTGAACCGTCCCCAGACGGTGATAAAACGCCGGGGAAAGCCAAAAATCGTAGCAAAAATAACAACAAAACAACAGGAAAAACGAACCTCCCTCAGTGATTCAAAACTCTCGAACCAAATTACTCAAAAACCAGAAGTTGTTTCAAGTCCCCAGAGTATCCAAAAACCAGAAGTTGCCCTCCCACATCACGAGAGTCTCCAAAAGCCTCAGAAAGAGGACAAACCGATAATAGATTGTGGATGTGGTAAACCCGAAGAGCCAAAAATTGTTCCCTGCACTTTCATCGCAGCAGAAGAACCCCAGCAAGAAGAGTGCTGTCAATCTTGCAATAAAAAGAAAACAAATTGCGAGTGCTGCGAGAAATGCTGCAGACAAGAGGAACTGACATGCCGATGCTCGGAGCCTCCGAGGGAGCAGAAATGCTGCATGTGCCAGGAGGAGACAACCTGCTGCACCTGCAGGCAACCAAATCCCCCAAAACCCTGTAAAATATCATGTGGATCGTGCTGCAATCCCATGAACTGCTGCACATGTCGTGCACCAGTTCGAAAATGCTCCTATTGTAGAATGCCGAGTGATTTTTGCAACTGTCAGTCACCCTACGGCAAAGGCCGGTCGATTCAGGACGAAAACAAGTGGGTTGGATTGTGAAATAATAATTAGGGCGCGTATAAAAACATTCGAGGGAGAAATTTCACCTGAATATCATGCCATCAAATTTCTATTGGGAGTCTATAAGAATTCAATTCAAATTTGAATTCTATATTTTTGTGTCAATTCTATTAACAATTATAGATTTTATATATTCTATACATTCTATTGAAGATTATAGAATTATTGAGTGGATGCTTATACATTTTTTTTATATTATTAATTGAGCTAGAATTTTTTTCATAAGAATTCTTAGAAAAGTTGGATAATTGATGCCCGGCATTCTGTATAGAACAAGGACATCCTGAATTTTTTTTTCTCGGCAAAGTAATGGAAGTCAATGCAATGCGAATAGAATTCTCGTAAAACTTCGGAATTCCTTTAAAGTGCGAATAGAAGTTCGAAGTAATTTTTTAAAGAATCGACTCGATTTTTTTATTGATTGATGACTCACGTTATGTCACGCTAAATTTCGGGTTAAATTAGGTCATTTTTTCACATCGTATTGATGATGATAAACTATGCTTTCAACTTGGTCTGACCTTAATATCATTTAGCGATACCATTTTACATTAATTATGGCCATAACGATTCACGTTAACATCCCAAGAGAATTTTTTACATTTGATGGATTGATAATCGTGAAATTTTTCAAGCGCCTGCCCAATCAAAAATAAATGTAAAATATTGACAATTGCAATGCTATCCGGAAGTAATAGCGGAGTCTCAGGGAATTGGAAACCGAGACCTGGAATTCCACCTCGATTTCCAAGAGAACGATTCAACCGAGAGAATCCGGATAATTGCCGGTGCGACCAGTTGAAACCGTACGGCTCTGAGGAGCTGCCATACCAGAAGCTCAACGTCTTCTCCAACGTCATGACCGAATTGCAACAGAAAATCAGTGACTCTGTAAGCTGCGATCAGTGCAACACCACTTCGTGCTGCTGTCCGAAATCCCCAAGATGTCTGAGGTAATAGACAAACCAAATAACAAACTTGTACCATTAAAAAGCATTTCCCATCGCCAAAAAAATCCCTCAATTCCAGTTTTCCGAATTCCAATTCCAATCTGACCTAGGTGAATTTTTTCTTTCATTCAAGAAAATTTATACTCAAATCTAGTGACTCAATGATTTTGGGAAAAAAATGATGTGCAATTTTTTAAATCAGGAGATATGAGAGGAAATTAAAAGCTCCTCCATCGACCCATCGAATAAATATCTCTTAAAATTCCAGTACGATAGCAGAAAGGCCAAGTTTACAATATCGCAATGAGTCACCCCCCGATTGCAATTGCCCCCGAGTTAACCGAAAAACATTAGCAGTGTGCGACAATTGCCGAACAAGTCCATGTCGCTGTCGGAGAGATAAGAGGCCCCAGGCGAAATGTTTCTACTGTAAAACTATGCCATGCAGGTAAACCGCTATATCCGAGAAAATTGAAGAATATTTCCCTGACCAATTCCCAACGAAACAGATGCAACTGGAGATTCAAAGAGAGTCGTGAAGAGTTCGACGACAGCACTGGAATGAAAAAAACAAGGAGCTGCAGATGTCCATCACCAAAGAGAATGACCAATGGGCAATCGACAAAAGAGTTTATGGCCCCGAGACACAGACCCCCCAAGAACTGGCTTGACTGACGAAATCCCAGGAAAAATAACAATCACCTGAAGGTCGTTCCACGTATGTTTCTACCATTCCATATTTATCAAGAGTTTAAATAACACTATCACGTATATTAAATAGTGGAGGCACACGTGTTTTGATAAGCCGTAAGTTCCATTAATCTCCAACATGTATCAGATTCAAACGAAGACCCAGAAAAAGGGAAAGTGACATTCTGTCACAGATTGAGAACCTCTGGTAAATATTTCCACGAAGTAATAACCGAAGAAATTGGCGACTGAGGGAAGCAGAGCTCTTTAGACTCAACAGGTGCAATAGCCAGTCAGTGGTAGCGTTAGAACCTTCAGCATGCACCTGCAGTATGCGGTGTGCTGGCCAAGAAAAAAAAGCGACAAATGATTTAAATGGTAACTCGTCGCATATCGGTACGAACATATACCACGTGTCGACTTGTAATCTCCGGTACTGCCTTCCCTGAGGTGTACAGTACTGACATTCAAATTATTTTGTTTTTCCCCACTTTTAATTCAAAGAACAAAAGTGATAGTTTTTTTGTTTGTCTTTGAGATAAAGAGGGAGCGAATCAGTGTTTGCCTCTCTGTTTTTCCATTGAAATGGATATCGTGTGTATGATTCTCTTAAAAGTGCGGATAACAGGGAGTAGGGGATTACTTTTAGTTGGCGACATATAAGATGCTGTGCCCCGACCTCTGTTAGTCTTGAATAAACCAAGTACTTGGATGAACAATCCCTCTCTGGATTTGTTGGGTCATTTCAACGGAAATTACGGGTTACCAGTGATTTTTTTTTAGTGGCGCAAGTAGATTTGCGAATTTAGTGTGGGTGGGTAATATTAAAAATGGATTTGAGTAGCAGAGAAGCTAGGGCCTACAGCAAAGTACTCAATAAATTGAGAAGTGATTTACCGGATAAGGGATTGACACTTGTGGAACTTATCCAAGAGCTTCATAATGCGTTCGATACCGATGTCGTTGATATCGATTATGTTCAGAAACTCATGTCATCCTACAGGAGTAATCCACAGGACTGGAAGAAATACGCCAAGTTTGATCGTTACAGGTAACTATGAATCTAGAGGGGATGTTGGGAGGCTAGTCACGATTTTAGTCGATTCCCGGACGAGAAATGTAACGGGTCTGAGGAAGCGAAATAGAATGTGTGAAGAAAAAAACCTTTCTTGAAGTTGAAGGAAAATCGACATTCAAGATAAGTTTTTATTCGAATAACAATTCTAGTAGAAATTTCAATAACTTCAATAATGAAAAATACAACAATAAAATTTTTTGAACTAGGTGTAATGCAGACGCAGTGAAATTTAAAATTGTTTATACAATTGATATTGACTTTATTTGGAGCATTGGAGTGTTCTATATTTAATTTATCTTCAACTCGAAAAAGATTTTAATTGAAAATGTAAAAAGCCGAATGGGCTATATTTGGCAGTTTCAATAATAATATAATTGAGGAAGAGTCTTAGATTTCCAGGTTCATTTCAGGAATAATAAACGTGAATACTAAATCGTCTTCTTTCTCATTGACATCTCATTGAAGCCAGAAAGATCTGGAATTCTCGGTCTATTTCACCACATATCCTATCATTTTTCAGCGTTCCTATTATTAAAGACCCATCAATAATAATGTTGAAATACAAATTATTTGACGTTCGTAAGTGCTTGAGTCTTAATTCAACATTTGAAAGCGTAATTATTCTAGCGGCTGATAACAAACAACCCAGCGAAAAACTTCCTTATCACATAAGGTTATCCTTTTCCCCTGCATTGTGCAAACCGATTGAACGAGAAAATCCGATGTAAAAAATGAAAAACAAGTGTAGAATTAAACCATGTACGAAGTTTTACTTTCGTGAACAATTGCCTCCTCTCTCCCTCCCCGCGTATTGAACGCTCGTGTAATTATCAGGACTCAGTGAATGTCTCAAGTAAATCAGTCGCAATTTCCTCTACTATATCATTGCCCGTCGTGATATGTTCGCAGAAATGGGTGAAACTAGGCAATTACGTGGGTACCTGGAGGTGGACGCGATTTAATATAAGAATAATTTTTCATGCCGAGTGTTTATGAAAATTAATTGTGTGGCACATGCGATTCTTCAGGTACACGAGGAATCTGGTGGACGAGGGCAATGGGAGATTCAACCTAATGGTGTTGTGCTGGGGTGAGGGTCATGGCTCAGCCATTCATGATCATGCTGATGCCCATTGTGTCATGAAAATACTTCAGGGAGAATTGCGCGAGGTAAATCAATCGACGCCGATAAAAAATTCATTCCTCTACAGATTCATTTACTTGGAAAAATCATTCACTATTTCAACAAAATGAAATTCAGCGAAATGACTTTTAACTGGTGATTGGTCTCATAAATTATTCCACTCGATAGATATCATTCAAATCAAATCGATTAAAATAATATATCAATCAACAATTAATTGACGATTTGACGTCGCTCGACCCTCAATTAATCACATCTCAATCAAAATGAATACAAAATCAATTGCAAAAGTATTTCCAAGAATATTAGAAACGTAATTATCAATGTGATTATAATAATTGTAATTGATGTTTCATTAATTATTGAAATTGAAGAATCCAAATATTTCCCTCGAAAGAAAACAATTCTGATGAGATTATTATAAAGATTATCATAATCGAGACTTAATCACCAGTGAATTAATGATTCATCATGATTAATTGTGAGGCAGACGCGATATGCATGGCCATCGACCGAATACACTGATTCCGGTCCAGAAGACCAGGAACTCCGTGAAATCGAGAAGAATACCCTCTGTACAAACGACGTGTGCTACATAAACGACTCTATGGGACTTCATCGAGTGGAAAATCCAAGTACAATAAATCCAGCAATTTCCCTCCACCTCTATTCACCCCCATTCAGCACGTGTTCGATATTCAATCAGAAAACTGGCCAAAGACTGCCCTGCAAAGTGACCTTCTGGTCCAAATACGGAGAGCGTCGTAATCGGGTGAGTTTCATGGACTATTCGACTGAATCGATTCGATTTCCATTCTCGTTTTATTCTTCCAGGAGATACAGGAAAACAGGTGTCCAGAAGACAACTGATCCACTTATTTCTCGAGGACAAAGACCAATTGGATTATAGCATTAATTTTTACATTGGAATTCCAACAATGGATGAAGAAGCACCACAAACATCTCTTTCTCTACGTTCAATGATTATTCTTCAGGGGCAAAACCTCTGCGAAAATCCTATTAATTATTTGATAAGATATGATTGTATACTCATGTAATACATTTGTAAAGAGTCTCAATCTAAGATTTTGTAAATAAAGTCAGGAATCGATAGCATGAATTGAAATCCGTCTGGATAAATGTGAGAGGAGACTTATTGATCATGAAGATTTATAGCAATTTCCCAACGCAAGAGCAACAAGGATTGAAGGATTGAAGTTTCTCAATCCTGCAATAAAATTCCATGAAGAAATACCATACGTGTGTGTTAATCCAGTGAGGAATTATATCCTGCGATTAAATCCATTATTGCTACCAGAATTTTGCATTGAGATTTCATTTTGTACTCAGATATTGCTTTTGTGAATAATTACGAGACGATAATTAGGAAACGAACCTAGACAACGAGAGGATGATTTTAAATCCGACCACAAGACCTGATGAAATTATCTATTTTTCTGAATTAATGGGGTTATCGTATGCACACGAGGACGTCGGGTCATCCCGCTGATAAAATCCGGATCAATTCAGTCTGCGTTCACGCAGACCAATAACAATTCCAATTACGAAATTTCAACATGTTTTCTATTATCTCTTACTCATTCAGTTTGAGAGTTTCGAACGAGAGATTAAATCCGGACGAAATGGTAACATTCGTCGAGGAATTCTCACAATATCGACAGCTGTTAAGTTCACGTCGCCTTGTGTCCAATGAAGGTAATTCAAATTTACCCTCAGGCAGACGAGCAGTCGTGTAATAACCGGAAGAATGATTCAATTTTTGAAATCAACCGTTAGTTGAAAAAAAATTCAATTTTTGAAATAAACCTCTTTTCGCCGCCAGAGGGCCAACTGGAGGAATGGCATCGGACGGCAATTGTTTTTCAATTGTTATCGTTTGTGAGGATTCTACCATTGTTTATAACTACGAAATCATGAGAAATGTGCCTTTGGTTGGTGAAAAAATTCAACTCTGGCAAATGTCTCTTCTCTCTCCTAAAAATCCTACATCAACGCCACAGACGCGTACAAAAAAGCTTTTGTTTCCGAATTTTTCTTGTCCCTGAACATTCCATCATCGTCCCCCATATTCAGGAATTAATGTAAATATTTTGAATGATTACATTACCATTTCAACCCTAGCTATCCTCCAACAAAGACCTCTTCAGCCCCTTCGGCGCCAAGAAAAACCGATTCCTCCAAATCCCGCCAATTCTTCTTCTTCTCAATCAAAAATGGTTTCATCCTGTGACTGTCGGCACAACCGAATGCCAATTCTCAAATTACCGGAAACAACTAAACGAATCTTCACTTGAATATTTCGAACACATCTACACACACCCGAATTCGATACACTCGATCCCGCGCGTTTCGAACACATCTACACACACCCGAATTCGATACACTCGATCCCGCGCGCCTCGATGGATTGTATCGATATACTGAATATTACCGACGAAGTAACTTCGGTTTTGTTCGGCTCGACTGGTGGGGAAGACGGCCACAAGTGGGGATTTCGGAGAGTGGGGGTTACGGCCGAGGTTACCCCTCTGACAATATTCACTATACACCCGAGCGTCGTGTGTCACGCGTCGTCGGGTAGTTCCGCCGTGGCATCGGCCAATGGTCGTGCAGCCGACCCCCACCATCAATACCACAACCTCGCCACGACAGTCTGGCCGAAGCCAAGCGAGAGTGGAGCCACTCGCACAACAATTCGTCTACGAAGTAGACTCCGTATTCCAAAAGAAAAAAAAAAGCGGAAAAGAGATAAAAACGTGATTTTTCCTCGAAAAAAAAAAATCGCCTGAAAATAGCAGCCGATGTGGCGTGTGAAGTGTTTTTAAAAAATGTAACATGGCGATGGTTGCGTCAAATATGAGTGGCCACATACAGAAACAGCTCACCAGGAGTCTGGAGAGAATCCTGGAGGAGGCACACCTCAGCGGTGAGCTGAAACTAAGCGGTCGTAAACTCAAGGATTTTCCAAAAGTCGGAAAAACCGGTGGTGCAAAATACAATCTCTCCGATACAATAATAGCAGGTGAGCCCAATGAATTTTCCACCTGTTCCCTTGACCAGTGCCCCCATGAGTCCAGTTTCCTGGTTATCGTTATTGAGTTTTTGAGATGTTCAAGTTCAACGGTCGTCGAAATTCCCGGGGGATTTAACCTCAAATATTTGTTTATGAAGTCGCACATCTATTAATAGCACAGTCATAAATCATCGGACAGGTATGGAAATGCAGAGCCCGCACGAAATTTATCTGATTATTTAACTGTTAATTCATCCTCGTTAATTGTGAAAGCCAAACCCTCCACAAGGAAAAACAATAAAATTCGGAGAGAACCGGAAGGGGCTTGGCAGGTATCTGCATACGAATGTGAACATGAGTTCAACCACCACCTGACATTGGCGTCAAAACAGACAGTGAATTGTTAAATCCCATGACAATTCGGTGGAGTACGGTAAATCCCGGGATTTTATTTTCCTCTTTTCCTCCATAACTCGACGATCTATGAATAGACCCCTTCACCATATCCCACGTTAAAACGTCGCCCTTCTGGAAAGCGTTGCTGAGAGAGTCCCAAACAGCTTCAACATTTTTATTTTCCCCTCTCAAGAGTATTGAACTTTCATGCGCTCCTCATGAACAAACAAAACGTTTGTCCCCGCAATCGTAAAACCAAATTTAAGATAGACAAATGCTCGATTAAATTTTTTTTTTATTAATACGCGAATAATATATCGAATTCTTCGAGACTTTCACGAATATTCAGTTGGCTTTCACGAGTCGTTAACACGAATATGATACTGTGATGTAAAATTGCCTGAGGGACAGCCGTTCGAGAATGGCAATGAAAAAAGAACACGCGATATAGCACCGGTGACCGCTTGCCTGCACAGAGACAGGTGCGTAAAAACCGGAAATGTTCCAAGCCCTTAATTACACCCCAGTAAAATCATTTCAATTGATTCTCTAGTCTGATGCATCAGAACAGACAGATTAATTGAACTATTTAATAACTATAACAGCGCGTCAGTCCCCAGTAACCCTGGAATCACTATCAGTGTCGTGTTCACCACTTCCCTATTGACCGATAGAAAATTCATGTGACAACTGATACAGTCACTCTGTAACTGAGACCACATCGAGTCTAATTCAGTTGATAATCGTCCCACGCATTGTTACAATAAAAAATTTGAATTTCATGGACAGCTGAGTTGTATTTGAAACGCGATTGTCATTCAATTCGGTGTCAAAGGAGAGAAATCATGACATCTTAATGAAATCATCAATTTCTAGGCCGCAGGAATTCCAGAATAGACTTAATTTGAATTTTTTAAACAATTGAAATTAATTTGGCAGGTTCTGCCGATTTTTTTACAAGCATTTTGAATTTTTTATTACAGAATTCGTCGGAATTTCCGGGAAAGTCAAATGCGGCATTTATGATAAAGCCGATTTAGAGGAGAATATGAAGTTTTAGGTTTCATCGGAAGTTTAATGAAAATCTAAATATTTAATCAGCGCGGAGTTGACAATTTCCAAACTCACTTGCATTATCAATGAAAATATCAACAGAGAGTTTCACAGAGAATTTTCTATTAATTGAAAATCCACGGCTAGATTCACCAATGAATTTTCACAACATAATTGAACTCGAAGGTGAAAGTTTCCACTGATTTCTCCCTAAAACCCTGAGCTGTCAGTACACAGAGAATTTTAAAGAAAATCCTGTTAACGCATTAAAAAATCACAAAACCAAATAAACTAAGGAGAGATTACATGAGTCTTTGCAGGTGCTATTTTATCCCTTTCTTTCATCCCTCTCCTCATAAATAACTCCAGTAATCCGTCCAACTTCACGTCCTTATGTGCATAATAGGTGCAATAAAAATCCCTCGGTACGTGAGAAACATATCAACAGTGTGACTCATTAGATAAAGACTTATTATCAGACTGAGTTAACCCACAACATTTTGTAATATTTACTTTCACCACGTGTTCATTTCTGTCCTCGGCACACGTCTTTCACGATTCCTCCAAGTCACACGTGCTGATAATGTCTCACGTTTATTTTCTTCGCGTTTTTCCCTGACTTTTTCTGTATTCCCTCAGCCTACCGAGTTAAATGTATGGATCAACCGAAGTTGGCAGAGAAATCGGTGAGAAATGCCAGGGAATGTCAGATATCCCAAGAAAATCCAACTCCACTGGCACGAAAACACTAATTCTGTATGTAATCTTTCCCCCCAGGGGAATCTGCACTGAGCCCATTCGTCATGAACAATTTTTCTTGTTGAAGTTTGATCTCGGTACATATCGATATGAAGTTAAATCGTGCTGGAGCCAACCGAGCAAATCGTGAACATTTCCTTCGATAAATTGCCTGCATTGCGACGCAATGACTGACCCACACGTCATTCATACACGCACTTCCGGTTATAGAAAGAAGTCGAGGAAGAATGAAGAGACTGAATACTTCTAAGAATCTTCATGAGTCCTTTTTATTGTGATTTAACTTGCCGTCAAACCACAGGAAAAATTCAAAAAGAAAATGTGAAGATGGAACGAAAAAATGGAGTTGCCCTCATGAAATTTGTCGCAACATGCGATAAATAATTTGTTTCACCGTAATTAAGGATTTCTCGTTACAAGAAGAAATTGTAATACTTTGTGAGAACTCCTAGGTGATTGAAGAGTTCTCGGAATACTTGTGAGTCTAATTTGTTCTTTTTATTGCGTTTTAATTTCTAATGAAGTGGTAGAACAAGATAAATGGTATTCACCGTCATTTTTCAGAAGAAATTAGTAGAGACTAGATACTAGACACGCACAGTTCACGGGATATGAATCACTGGAAGAAAATATGAGGAATAGAGAACAAAAATGAAATCGTTTTTGTGAGAGTAATTTTACGAGGATATCCTATCGTTCATTCACATTTGCCCAATAATTTTCGATATTTTTCTTTTTAAAAGATTATTCTTACTTTGTAAGAATTCGTGAAGAAGATGACAGACGGAAATAGAATTCAATAATGGAGGAATTCTTGTGGAATTGATGATGTGATTTATGATATTTTAACAATAATTCTAGAAACGTCATCTGAATGATCTTTAAATGAAGTTGAATGCTTCCACCCGAGGATTGACATGAAACTGGCGCTTGCACAAGACCTCAATAACTTGAATGGGATTTTCAGAGCAGTTAGACTCGTGCCAAAAGCCTGTGCAATTCATGACAACGTGTTGAGGCCATTTGATTTAGTCAAGATATCATTTTTACCGAGACACCAAAACGATTACGTCGAAACAATAAATTCAACTCGGAAAACCGGTCACGTCCCACATACCAGATTGATAGAGCATTAGTCACGTGTGATTCACACTGAAGTACAAAAAATTACCCAAACATATTATTATTGTTATTTCTTCCAATTAAAAACAACATCAAACAGAGCATGCGCTGCTTTTTTTTCACGAGTTCAACGATTTTTACAATTAGCTTTTTCCGTTATACGACTGGCGCTGATAATTACAGAAAAATTGTTTGAATATGCGTTCAAACGACTTTCACGCATGACGGTTTTTCTCCCCCTATGAATGAATTACGGGATCGCGTACAATGACGCGAGTTTCATGGATCGTGTGTGCGAGATGTATATTTTCAACTCATAGAGTTATAATTAGCTATCATCAACATCAAATACGAATGAAAGTAACATCTACAGATATGTTATCTGTGGAAGTGAAAAGGTTTGTTGAAGGTCTACGAACTCCCAGATAAAATACGAAGACAAATTTTTTTGAAACGCCAATCTTTTGAAACTGCATTTAAAAGTATAAGGATTTTCAGACGATAGAGTTCTATATTTTTAAATCGAATATTGTCAACTATTTCCCAGGTTCATTCGCCCTGACAATGGAGGCACACAAGTAGCCAGACTTGTAAAGTGGTCTCCAAGCATGTCCTTGACGCCATTGAATTTACACAATTATTTTCCGTCCCCATTTTCCAGAATGATTTTTCGTCAACACCCCCGAGTATCCTCTCCACACTCGTTCTCTCAAGAATTCGCTCATCAAGAAGATTGTGAGTTCACGCGGGATAATAATTACTAGGTCACAGTCTGATTAAGCGCATAACAGAAACGTCGGATTCCCCTCTTCGCACGACCATATGCTTCATTAATTATTTCGTTAAACCCTGTTGGCACGTTTGCATTGTGCATTATTTATCCCCACTAGGTTGTGCAACATTTCCAGAGCAGAAATTCACACTGAAGTTTTTTCCTATTCCGTTTGAAATTCATGGGATTTTTTTATCCCCTCGGTTCAGAATAAACACAAGTTTTCCAAAAGCGAGTGAAAAACCTAGAATCTCACGAATGTTTTCTAGGTCCCCTGATGTAGGTTAATGACTCTAAACACGATGGAGCTTTTGCATCGTTGTTGAATCCACAATTCTCTGAAGAACTTGAGTCAACTTGTGTGAAATACGAGAAAAAAGAAACATTCTTTGTTGAAGACACATTGGTACATTCTTCGTGTACACAGAGGCCTCTGTAAAAAATCATGAAGGAGAGCCTTCATAACGTCCGATTGGCAGATATCAGTCCAAGATAAACAGTCATCTCCTTCAACCGTAAGAACTGAACCAACTGCTTTCAGGATAACCAAGTACTTTCCACTTTTTTCCCTTTAAATCCTTTTCGATATTTTTCATTAAATATCAGAGGTTTCATTCAAGTCTCATCTTACCCTCAAACTATTACCATTTTTTTTAATTTCATGGAGAATATGACAGTCAGTCTTACGATTGTGACATTGAAAGGTTTTCGAATAGATTTTATTCATAAAGTCAAATATATTTATTCCTGTCGTTAGTAGGAGTCAATAAAAAAAATTGTCAAAGTACTTGATTATTCATATTAACAGTTTAATCTCTGAAGATCGAAATTTTACTCTCTATTGATCACAAGAGTCCATTCGAACTGCCCCACTTCACTCTCCCATTAAATCAACAACTCCAATTGTACCGTCATCAATCACCGAATAAATATCCCATAAAAATCGAGAAGTACTCACACATCCTCAATTAAAATCGAAAGATACCAAAAACAGTAGTCGAGTCACGTGTAGCAAGAAGCGGAAGTTTGACGCCATAAGAGCCTCGACACTCCATCAGTCGTATTCTTCAAGGACCCAACAAAACCCTCGAGAACAAAAGAAATCCTCCAGCATTGGATTACCAGAGTGCCCCCTCAACGAAAAAAAATAAAATAAAATAAAAATGATAAAACACCAAGTCGCACAAACAGAAACCAGGCTAAAAGCGCACAAGAGGTAGATAAAAAAAAATCCCTTCTATTTTTAATGCAAAGACCGATGCACTCTAAACGGATCACCTAACAGTCACCCAGGAAAGAGAGAAAAAAAAGAGGGTGATACCCGGGGGGTTGCTCTCCCCCATTCGCAATATTTGCAATGGGGTCGTTATCGATCGAGCTACGAGAAGTAACGATGCGAGACAAGCCTTATGTGCTACCATCATCCAACAACATCTCCTGTCCCATAAATATCACCATCCACAAGCAATAACCCTCATTACCTCACCAACCAGCTCAACCAACATCTTCACTCCTCATTCTGGTAGAACCTGCTGAATTTTCTACAGCCTAGACAACCACTCAGACACGATGGGCGTAAGTAATAATAGTAATCGGCATCCACTGACAGCTCTATCCGGTTTCAAGTCCTCATTCAACATCGATACCCACGATATCATCAACCAGCCACTCGCCAACGCACTATTTTTTCATCAGTATCAATCCACTGTTGCATACCAATCGTTCATTAATAATATTACTACGACAAAATAATTATTTATTGATGTCAACATTGAATGGGAGGAATGGACACTTCGCAAAATGTGGGAAATTGTTTGTTGAAACGTTATTTC
>NW_011887865.1:82177-102165 GCF_000806365.1 Fopius arisanus
AAAAATTCTCTCCTTGCACGCAGACCCTCCTACAGAAAACTCCCACCAATCAGAACTACAATTTTCATCCCTTCTTAAAATTTAGGAAACTAGTTACCCCTCTCGGAAGATAATGGAGGAAGGAGTGTAGGGAAAAAGAAAACAGTACCAAGTAGACAAACAATCGAACCACATCGCGAGTGTCCAAGTTCCTCCCAAGACTTCATATTTTGAGATTAGCTTCGATGATCAGAGTTGGTCCCATTAGAAAAACCTAGTTCTCTTTATAAACCCATAGTAACAGTGCAAATGTGAAGAATTCAAACTTGTGATTAAATGAAAAGTGAAATCAAACCATAAGTGCCTTTTCATTCTTTGTTCAAACACCCGTGACAACTGTCAACCAAAAAACAAAAAAAAAAATATAAAAGTTTAGTCATTAATTCTTTCGAGTGAAATTAATTTATTAACTCGAAAGTGTCACAATCATTTTTTCTTGATTGTTGGCACATCCACTGATAACGAAAGGTGCAACAACCACACCCTCGACCCACCCTTTGCAAAAAAAAAATGTGTTTATGGAGAATTATTACTTTACCCAGCGAATTTAACTGCAAAAAATCATTTTCGCGTTTTAAATGCAGATATTCATATGCACGTACTCGTACGAGGTACTTAGTGTTTAATAAATATTTAATCATTACGTACGGGAGTATTTGATCTTTTGGAGGTGATTATTTAAATAGTAAATACTTCGATATTTATTGAGGAGTAGTTAAGATGAGATTGAGTGTTAACTGTAATTTCACTTTCCGGACTGATAAATATGGTTGAAAATCGGAAAGGCTTTGATTGATAACAGAAGCATTCGAGCCAGCAGATGTGGGCAGACTCGAGATTGCTTCACGGGGAAATTTTATTTATCTAGTGAACAGTGCAGTTAAATCATATTCTCAACGCCCCCGGCCCTAACAAAATTTTAAATAAATACAAAACGCGAAAACTTTTTTTTTCACGTCAATCTCCTCATAAATTTGCGATAAAAATGAAATTTTACAAAAAAGGTGTAGAACACTCAACGAAATTTTATAGTCATCAATAGTTTATCAATATTGTGTACAATTTTTCAAATAAAAATTTGCACACACTGAAATGTGGAATGACCACACCCCCGAAGGACGTGTTATCCATTGAAATATATAAACGGAGGATGTCACGAGTTTTGTGGAAAAGGTTGGTATCGATCGGTGTGGTTGCAGTACCGAGGGACCTCGACCTTGCTCCTTTGCCAAGGAACAACCCTCGCGTGTCCTAGTACATCGACCCCAGCTGTTCCCCCCCTCGATAACCATTGCCAGCAACCTGAGACGCACCAGACGCATTTTTATAGCGTGTCTGGATGATTTCAATTTTCTTTTATTTGAAAAATACCGAGTTGTGATTGGTATCGATGGTAAAGTAAGAATGAGACCACGAGTTAATGGTGAATAATAACCGGATAAATCCAAGGATTAATGAGTGAACGACATTCCGCGGTACTCGTTTATATTATTGATCAGTCGACGGTTGCTGGGAGCAGCTGAGGGCCCACCCTTTTCTTACTTCCCACCCCATGAAGTTCATTTTCGAAACACACACGTGGCCCTTGCACCCCCATTTAGTATTCCCCCTGGTGAAGAATCAGTACCAAAGGGAGAGCTTTTCAGCTGTTGCCATGGGGTTGAAGCACATTGGTACCTCGACGAAGTGTACACTGAAGCACAACATTTCTGATCAATACTTCCCGAAATGGAGTTTATCCGGAGAGGAAAGGAGATGATAAGGACATCTTGATGACCCAGAGATGTGACTCGAGATGAATTTATAATTAATATCAGCAAGATACGCCCCATTTCTCTTGATTCAATTGATAATTTATTTATGAATGTAATCGGGTTGCAGACCTATCGAAAAACCGCTTTGGTGAGCTACCTGAGGAGGTCACGGAGTTTCCATTTCTGGAGAAACTTCATCTCTATCACAATGCAATACGGGTCATACCGGAGACTGTTGTTATGCTCCAGTCATTGAGCTACCTCGATCTCAGGTAATTAGGGGCTTGTGGTTATTATGGTATTGACAGGATTGCGACGTTATTTCAATTGATTTTTTTTTTCGTGGTCAGTCGAAATCAGTTGACATCACTGCCACGTGAGGTATGCAGATTACCTCTACAAACACTTCTGGTCGCTCACAACCGTTTGGTGTCACTGCCAGAAGAGCTCGGAAGAATGACAGCACTTGCTGAATTGGATGCTGGTTGCAATGAGATTGCTAGTCTACCACCCAGAATCGGGGATTTACCGAGACTCAGGTGGCTAGATCTTAGAAATAATATGCTGGTACATCTGCCTATTGGTGAGTGGATTGAGAAGAAAATTCAACCCGGGAAAATAATTTTGAAGAATATACGATATTCTACGGCGATTTGATTTGTACTCGACCCATACTGGAGTATTGCCTTTCAATATTGCATCGATTTTTTTATGTGATCCGTGAAATTAAAAAATGTATGTCTAATCCATGAAATATTGTTTAATACTTCATAAGTAAATGAAATAATTATTTAAAAATTCGTCTTCTATTAGCAATTCTTCCAAGATAAAGAAAAAAAAATAATAAAACGTTTGTAATTAAAATAAAAATTTGATTTTGTTTTGAATCAAGTAATGTGGAGTGGATTTGACAATAATTAAATGATTTTCAGTTTTAATTGTTACTCCATTAATTTAAATTAAAAAATATCCATATTACACGGACTTTCCTATCTCGAAATCAATGAGTGAAGAAAATCTGGAAAAATTTACGAGATTGTTTCTCTATTTCTCGAGTCATATAAAAATTCCTGAATATTGAAAAGGTTCAAAAATCCGGTATTAGTCGCGTCGGTGTAAAATCCTTGAAACCCTAACACCTGGATTCCACATTTCAGAATTGACGTACCTAAGACTCGTGAAACTGGATATAAGTGGTAATCGTATATCAGTCCTGCCAAATGAATTAAGAAAGATGAAGAGCCTTGTGGACCTACGACTCGCCGATAATCCGCTCACCTCGCCACCTGCCTCGGTAAATAGTTTATCCCATAAATCGTGCATTATTAATTCACGAGTTCGCCTCGAATTTCCCAACTCATTGATTATTTCTCCAGCTGTGCATTCGCGGGCGAACACACATATTCAAATATTTAGAGAGACAGGCAGCGAAACACGAGAGAGCAAGATCGGGAAGAATAAGAAGAAGTCCACTGGAAGCTAGAGGACATGCCACCCTAGACACACGATCCCACAGGCGTCACAACGTCGACAGTGGTTACAGTACCAGTGACGGAGTTGATAAACGCTGGTCTCAAGAAATTCACACTGGGGTCAGTTACATTTTCATTATCGCCACAGTATCTTATTTACTCATTGCCGTATCCCCTTGGCGCCTCTACTAGTAGATTAGAAATAAAAGTAGAAACCATGTAGTTAGCTAAATAAATATTTCATCCCCAAAACTTATCTCAATTTATTTATCAAAGGTGAATGAAACGGAAACGAGAAGTGGATGGCGACAAGAGTGCTCACCACTCTCAATTACATTGCCTCATGACGTCGGTGTCAACGGATCATTCAGTGGAACCTCCACACCCAGCACTATATCCCCAGGGGAACGAACCTCCCTCGAGGATGAATTGGGAAAAGTTAGTATGAATTTTTTATTTTTCATCGAACAACGCTTTAGTCACTGGACCGATAAAATTTCATCGAAATATTGTCTATCTCTCATACTCTGAGTATAAATAATCCCTGTTACAATGTGGTTTAAAAATCGTGTGCAGAAAGAATATGTGGAGTAGACACAACCGAGGTCAAATAAATTGATCAATCAATATTTAATTGATGTGCTATTATCTCCAGGCAATGATACTTCACGACCAACTGCAGAAGAGACGATTAGAGCGCAGCGCCTCAGAAAATGGGACTGATAAGAGACCAATGGCTCCGGCGCTTCACAACAACTCTATCACACCACCAGGGTGAGCACAATGCAATTATTTATTGCGATAAATATGATAATTCAAAAAATTATGAATGCATATGACAAAAAAAAAATCGTAATCGTCATGTATCGTTCGTCTCTAATCAATTTTTAATCATTTCAATGATTAATTATAAAGATTACTGAACTATAATGAATCTCATATTATTTCCTCACACGATAGGAGAATTGTCCCGGAATCCGAATAGAGTTAGAATTATCCGAGATAATTCTTTAATGAATAGACGCGAGTGATTAATAGTTTACGATATTCCCCAGAAATTTGGAGTCTAGTGGACTTTTGAATCAATCTCCGTCACTCCAGTCGAGTCACAATGTGACAGCTTCTCCAATAATGAATGGAGAGGAGAAGAGACCCTTGAATCACACACAAACGTACAGGTACGCCTTCGAACTGCCAACTCCACAGACATGATTTGATTATAAAATGAAATTCAATTAATTTCTGGGAAATTTAGAGAGTACAAGGAGGCACTGAGACAACAACGGGCGAACGAGGGATCGAGTGTCTACAGACCGAAGGAGCAAATAACACCACCAGGCAACGAGTCGCAGGGCAACGAACCAGATATAAACACAAATGATGGAATACTGGCAAATAAACAGATATTCAATGATGAGAATGGCACCAAGAGGCCTGTACAAAAAGTCACACCTTCTCGCATTCAGAATTACAATAATTCACCGATTATCAATGGAAGTAATCTTGAGTACAATGGGAAGAGTGGAAAGTATATGGAGCAACCGTACAAGAAACCTAGTTCACCGGTGAAGGGCTCGAGTGGAATTTTATCTACCAATTCCAGTCCTGCACATGCTACGAGACTCGTTAAAACTGCTGTTGGGTACGTCGAGGACAGCAGTAAGAGCCCCAACAAGAATAATCTCAGTCCAAAATCACCGAGGACTGTCACTTGGAACAGCAATATGCCGGAGAAGTATTCATTTACGATGAGGAGGGAGTTTGAAAGAGCCAAAGAGGAGGCTGATTTGATCGAGCAATTGAGAAGTGTGAGTTTATTTTTTTTTGGGGGGATGCGAAAATAATTCTCGAAGATCCTAATCTACCAGAAATTTTCCGTTCATCATGATGTTGAGTTTTTGAGGCATATGATTGACGAAATTAATGAATTTCGTCTTTATCTTATTTTCAGAATATTGAAACGAGATTGAAGATGGCATTGCCTGAAGACTTGGCGCCAGCCCTGACCGATGGTGTTGTCCTCTGTCATCTTGCCAATCACGTGAGGCCCCGATCAGTCGGAAGTATTCACGTTCCATCACCTGCAGTTGTGAGTTACAATTCCCCACTCTATGCCTCTCAGATAAACTATTAATGATTAATTAATCATCTCAATGATTTCCACAGCCAAAACTAACAATGGCAAGATGCAGACGAAACGTCGACAATTTCCTCGAGGCCTGTCGAAAAATCGGAGTGGACGAGGTAATTACAATAAAATTTCCCCTATTTCATTCCTCTGAGACTTATTCCGAGAGACTGTGCTTCTAGCCATTGTCACTTTATCTTTTAAACACCATACCATGCATGAAAATTCAATTGTTGAGCAATAAAGTCCGTCATTAGCGAATAAACATCGAAATAACGATGGAATAAATATCAATGAAATTCCCTTAAACTCACGATGTACTATTTAACGATAACAAACACCAAAATCATTGTTGTGCATCATCCCCATAGAATAAACAAAGTTACGATGAAAAATTTCAACTCGTAACTGCAAATTTAATTTTTGTGTAAATCATTTCATTCCACATTATCACATACTGTATTTCCAACAACTACTAGTCAGTCCCGAATACTGTACGTATCAATTGGATAAAAATGGGTGGGATTGGGTGGGTGATGAGCTGCTATTGAGAAAAACATTGAGATAAAGCTTTAGTTGCATGCGCATTAGATCGAATTGCTTCTGTGTCACATTGCTTATTATCTGGGAGTAACCTGGAACCTTGACGTTGTGCTATTTATTAATTCATCCTGAATTTACTCATGGATTTTTGTAAATGATCATCTCATCCTAGACAATAATCACCACTAAAAATCATCCAATATCAACTAATAAAAACAATTAAACGACATAATCAGTGAATTAATAAATCCGAGTCATGAATCATCAAATAACGAATAATGAGTAATAATGAGTAATAATTCAATTTGTACCATCAGTAATTTGTCAACGACTAAAACTTGCTGAGCACATAAGTTATTAATTGAGTAATTGACAATGAGTGAATCAATGATGAATCAATAAGAGTCGTAGAATTTGGAATAAGGGGTAGCTGAATTAATAATCGTTGAAGAACCAATCGAAAGGAAAAATGGGACTGAGTAGTATCGTTGTTGGTTACAGGAGGTGTTAATGGATGCGGATGCAATCATGGACATGGGTTACATGAACGCGTGTGGGCTCCAGGCTCTGTCGTGTCTCGTGTCAACTCTTCTTCCATTGCGACGCGATGAAGAGACTAATGAAGAGCCAGTCGCAGGTTCACAACGTACAATACAGGAGCGGGTCCTAACCGCGATGCTTTTAGCCCTATTTTTATCAACCCTGTCTCTCCTCTATATCTTCCCAATGCCTGATTAGAAAATCCCAGGCAATCAATACGAATCATTAATCAGGGCCACGTTAATTCATCACAACTTAATCACCACAAACACTAAATGATTCTGACAGAATTCATGTGGACACTTTTGAGGCAATTTTTTTTATTCCGGCGAGAAAGATACTATATATTTCGTTGGATTAATGCGGCTTGTCATTTAGTTGATGCACTTATGCACCATTTGGCTTACGATGGCCTACGAAAGTGTCTCATACGCAATAACTATCGAATTTTTTAAATGAAAAAAAAAGGTGCTTAACAACAAGGCTGTTACTTTTTAGGTTGTTCATTATCATCGGAAAGCTAATTGTATTCGAATTATTATGCATTTATCTAGTGCTGCAACAGCGGTTGTGCATTTATTTGGTAACTTTTTAACGATTGATCAGGCATTTGATAGACGTAGGATAATTAGCGAGATTTTTCCATTCGAATATTGTAGGTATTTACCAGTGATTATCATGATTAATAGTGTATCCAATCTTTTTATACGATCTAATCAAAATCAACAGGTTAATCACACGAAGGGAGTAATTGCATTGCATTTATTAATGCAGATTAAAATGAAAGGAATTCGTCGATAAATTTCGTAAGGGGCATATCACCCATATATTTGACAAGCAGATGTCTTCAAATTATATATTTTTCGCTAATTAATAATTGTAATCAAAACGGCAGGTACGACTGTAGAGAATGAAAATTATTTCAAGAATTTTCATTTATTTCGTTGACAATAATTCTCGTTGCAGTGCATCGGGCGTTAAATCAAGCAAATCGTGAGTGACTCATAGTCGCAGCTGTGTTTAGTCTCTCAAGACAATTTTTCATTAATTTTTTTTATCTGGGTTAATTGAATAAGCAGCGATAATATCGCGGTATGATTATTGGATATTTATTTCATACGAAAGCTTCTAAATGATAAAGGTATATGCATGGAGCTGAAGTGGAGTTTGAGAGTCTCTCGTATATTTAATTATACTTCTCCGTGAAGCTTTAGTTATTCTCGGTTTAATTAAACACGTATTTATGATTTCGAAGCATGCGATCTTTTTCAACAGAAAGTTATTTATGCATTTCACGATTTTTTTTTGACTTCTTTTACGTCACGTATTTATGCAATTCCAGTCTCTAGTCTCTAATTTATTCTTCTAGTCAGTTTTTCAACAAAATTATGCAATATCCGAACAATTTACCACGAATTTTCAATTATTCGTTGAATCACTAATCCCATGAAGTGGAAAATGTACTTAAATTGTTCTTAAGAACATTACGACAGTATTACAATTGGCAGATTTTGTGTCAAACACTGCAAGCTGATCTGAAAGACTGCTTTTGTTTTCTTTCGTTTCTCAACGAATCCCACAAATTAATTCAATAAGCTATTTCGTACTTAATGAGGAAAAATCATTCCTTGGTTGACTTGAGTGATAATTACGATTCATTACGCAATATTAGAACGTACTCCATGGAGTTTGCGTTTCTATGTGTGTTGAGATTATCACCAGGTTTTACCCTGTTAGATTTAATTAATTTTTTCCATGTATATTTATTTTTTTTCCCAAAGTTTTGTTATATTTATATGGAAATGACGTGACTGTTGCTACGTTATTCAATCTATTTCTTTTTGAGGGCTCATCATCACATTGTAACGTTCATTGTATTGGGTATATCAATTATTGTAATATCGTCTTTGGTAATAAAATATTCTTCGATAAAAACTACTGATTTCTCGGTTCTGTGAGAATTTTTGAGAAAAACGAGGGGTGAAATTCAATAAATTTTCAGGAATCCCCTTTTAATAAATTAGTGTCATCATTTTTGATTGTATCAATTTTTCTATTATTCTTTAAGGAAAAATAATTAAAAATTTATAATCAATGATGACCAATAATTATTAATAAATGGACTTTGTTCTAGATATTTTATGGAGCAATTCGACCATCTGACGAGATGAAACAATTTTAAATCACCACTCCAATTCCTTCGCTTAGTTTTCATTGACTCATTTAGGCGTTAAATAAACCACGGACTTAATCGTTTCCTGGCAGATTGATAATTTGGATTGAATTATTTTTGTTACAGAATTTAGTCTGCTGCGCTAGTGACGTCTTGGAAGGAGGTCGTGGTGTGGTACGTGTTGCAGTGACAGTTTCAGAATTACTGAGATTTCACCAAACACGTTCACCAATGACAACAGCCCCCCCAATAATTAATAACCACACGACAGCTTAGCGCCAAACTATATAATCTTAATTGACATAAATCATTTATTCTCAAAGCTCAAAATCACCAGAACGTTTTGACAAACGTTCAAAGGTGCTAATTATTCGAATCAAAAGAGACAAATAATCGCGATTGAAATTCAGGTGAATGTGAGGTAAAATTAACACCTGAATATTCGCAAGATATTCACACCCCATTAATCACAAAAATAAAACCTAAAAATGGAATTTAATGTTGTGAATATCTGGAAAAATTGGGTGTCAATTTTTTTTCCACTCACATCTATTATTAAAAAGACTGGAGTGGTGAGCCATGACCCTAGTGTACTAATTAATAATATCCGTTAATAATTAATGGAAAAACTCAGCATTACGTCCGGTGTACGTAACAAAACATGACAGTGATTTTGATAATGATAATTTTAGTTATTTCAAAAGGACGTAAGTGAGGATTATATCAATGTATGGTAAGGCAACGAAGTCGGTAAACTAGATAGGAATGTTTATGGAATTAATTTTCAAACTGCCAGTTATCGATGCAGTTGTACTCGTAGGGGCCTAGATGGCACCCTTTATCCCTCACCATTACCCGAAAATTACGTTCAATTAAAATGAGAAATTTATATTCACTCGGTAGATTTGTTAGACATAAGCTCGACGCATAAATAGAAATTTTTATGAAGAAAACTGCCAGTGCGAATTTGCAAAATGCGTAACGCATAATCGTGGTCAGCCACTTCAAGGATCTCAAGCATAATTATTCGTTGAGTTCTAATGATTAAACTCAGGAGAATAATCAACGAGCTATATATTTTCGCAATGACAATTACACAGACGAGTGAAACTTGGGAATGAGAATCTAAGGAAAATGGCTTGATGCATTATTTATTGTGCCAAAGATTAAGATACCCTTTCGGTAGTCACGATAATTCAAGAAATATGTCAAATCCTCCACAGAACCGCAATTCAATGTATCCCAGCAAGACTTAGTGTTCATCGTTTTTTTTGTTCGTTCTATTTCCGTAAAAATTCATTAATCACTTGTTCTCAACTTTTTTCACGCAAAAATCGCAAATTTCGTTGTGTTAATCGCAAATAAAATATTTGTGCATTCAAACTATTACTATAATATACTGCGAACAATTGGGATTGAGATTTGTAAGATGGAAAATCCAATAAAGAGATATTGACGAATTAATACTTTCAAATTGGTTAAGATTGACTTTCAGCCACCTCTTCAATTCCGAATATTGCAGCCTCGTCTGGACAATGAAAATGAAAAAAACCTACAGAGATGATCAACTGATCCATTGATCAATTGACGATATCTCCAAAATGCAAGAGATAAAACCCTTTACAAAATAGAGAGGACTCAATCTCATGCAGATCACGCAATCATCTGAAACCTCAGGGAATAACATCGAAGAATCAACGACCTTGATCACCTCTACAATAACCTCTGAACAACGCTCGAATCTTCTCTTGTTTTGATATCCTTTGATCTTCCAAATTAATCCGAAAGAATGATCGCACAATGTCAACAGTCTCCCTCATCCACGAATTCACCTGACTTCCCAGAATTCACCTGACTTCCCAGAATTCCCGCTAAAAACCGATCACAAAGACGCCAGGATTCTTTCCACAGAGTCAACTCCAATGAACCCTCAAACAACCCCTCAACTCTTCTCTAAAGATAATAAAACCCCAGCCATTCCCCACTTCCAACAAACGAATGAATCCAATAAAATTTTCCAGAAAATATTTTCAGACAACTTCCAAACCAGAGATGAAATAACCCCAAAGACCCCTTGACCAACGCCATCATCAATCTGCCCGGCTGTTGGACCAATTCGCCCCGGATACGGAAAAATAAATGAAAAAAACACTCACCATTTCGTCGACTAGCAGCAGATGATCCCGCGGAGTCCTTGGCCAGGAGCTTGAGATGAATCCAGATGATGATGACACAATTTTTATGGCACTAACACTAAACCCGGATGACAAAGACGGTGCACTGACACATCCCCTCATTCTCCCCAACAAAGTGGGCGTTCCTGTCGATCCGCCATTTTGTTAAACGGGGGCGTTGATAAGGAGGGAAAGGTAGCTTCCCTTCTCTCGTTATACATTGACTCGTAAACCTGACGGCGGTAGTTGTCCAAGTCGCGGGGACTCGCGAGTCGTCAGGTAAATCCCCAACCGGTGGGACCGCGTGCACAATCTGTCGTACGGCCGATCAGTCCCAACACGCGTTACAAACACAATCACCACATCACATTTATTCCACTCATAACCCCCAACAGTTCAATGACGACTGATTGAAAAGTACGTGTGATCGATCCATTCACCCAACAATCGACTGTTGTTACTCTATTATTCTATTCAATTCGCCAGTTTTGTTTCACTCTGACCTCATCGCTCCCCCTCTTCCCACTGTTGTGTTTACATCCGAGTATTCATTGTCCCGTACAGTCGGCTTGTAATTGTTGACTAATTCGTCAGTGGTCGTGAGCAGTGGCAGTCGAACGTGCTGTGCGGACTATCAATGAAATTGATATCAATATCGTTACGATAATATCACCGAATAAAAAAAAAACGTGAACAAAATTCGAGTTCTGGCCTCAAGCAACTCGATACATTGTTCAATTGGTTATTACCAGATGAGTGTTACTCAGTGAATTGTGAGTGGAAATAGTGGATTGTAGGAAAAACTGGACGGTTCGGTGTTTTAGCAAGCCACGATACTTAACCAACACGGTGAATCTAATTAGTCGACGTAGTCCGTGTACGATTAACGTTATCAATATTTTCATTGGATATTTATACGTGGGGCCTGATATTTGTTGAGAATCGACACGGTTGAGGTGGTCAGTCCTGTATTAGTGGTGAAAATAAAAAATTGTCAAACCAGTTGGTGAATTATGAAACAATGATCCAAGTATCGGCTATTGTACCGGTGAAGTCTGATAGATTTATCGTAGCAAACACGTGCAATCTGGTGTAATGAGTCGAGACAATTCATGTTTGACACTTATCAGTGGTACATCAGTCGAGTTTTTTGGTAATATCGGTCAGAGTTGTGATACATCAGTGGATAATCAGATGGACCTCAGCACGACAACTAGACGCCCGCCGGATGGCGCCGTTGCTGATCAAATTGTTGCGCAGAAGACATCGGTTAATCATCGAGTTGCCAAGAGTGTCTTCAGTATAAGAAGTCTCGTGGATGTCGAGGATGCTGATTTACCGGGTAACGACGATGGGAATCGAGGTTATGGTGAGTCAATACACCTCATAACGTTTAATTGCCAATGAGTAATTAAGGCTTATACCTTTTTACACAATTCCAAGTTTAAAAATGGGAAATAATAACGATAACGAGGCATTATCTATCGAGAATTCTTCAGGTCGAGCATTACCTCGGGGTTTCATGAAAAATGGAAAAAAAAATTCCTCCAGGAGTTATTGAGACGATAATTATTATCAAAGTCATAATTTATCCTCATTTTTTTTTTCATCGCGTAATCTCAATACTCCAAATACTCGGAATGTCTTGGTTATGAGGGGCGGGGAGGGGGGTACGTGAGTTTTGAAAGAAGTTATTGAAGAGGCCAATTGTCGAAGTCACGCGAGTGTTGGTATCAATGTATATTTGAGGGGTACACCGACAAAAGGATACAGATATACGTTAAAGTGTAAGCTATATCGTTCGCATGTACGCGATAACCTGTATTACTTTACTTTTCAAGTGGAAATAAATACGCGAATTACCATTTAACCACGAGGAGTGATAAGGTAAACGGTCTGGGACCGCTACCGGTGATAGGGAAAATTTTATTCCGGCTTTTGGGGGGTGGAGGGGGGTCTTATCACCTATGGTCTTGAGGATAATTGACGGCTCGCTCGCGATAATTAACGAGTTATTGATTCTTAGGCTACACTATTGTTTTTTGGGTTGCCTAGGTCAATTCGTGAGAATACACTGAGAAAAAAATTCCTTTTCCCAAATATATTTTCTTCCCGCTAGTAAATATGGCAATCACTGTGTAAATACTCCCACAAGATTTACTAATGCCAAATATACTTGTGGACAGTAAATATTCATGGCAAAAAAAAAATTTTCTCTGTGTATTAACATTACTCCTTGTCATGCTAATATTTTAAATTTGCCACATAAACCGATTATTTCAAGTTTTGATTTTCTATCGAACAATCGAAAAAAATAATTCCAAGTGTTGATTCAATCTCTCAGAGATGGTACTAATGCAATCAATTGAAAAAATCGTTGCAAAATGAAATAACGCGATCCATTAATTTCCCGACACAGAATACTCCAGAATAATGATGATTTTCTCATAATTCGATTGATAAATTTACGACTGAAGTTATTTTCTAATCAGCAAGCATTAAGAGACCAGAAAGCCCTCAATTTTTCAAACTCCCCAGAATATTTTCCTAATTAACAAAATCCTCTCATCACCAACCCAGAGATACCTCTCGTTCCCTCTTCAACATATTCCCCTCGTTTAATCACGGATAGGACTGGCTTTTTTTAAAATCACGCTGGATGATACTAATTGCACTAAAAAAAGGAGAGAAATGTAAAGAAAAAAAACAATGAAAAATGAAAAAAGGGAAAAATTAAAGGATGGACGGAGCGAATGATCGGCTCACCAATAATACGTGGCAAGACCAGATCATAAATAATCTCGCCTGGAGGGGGCTTTTACGCGTGCGTTATACGCGCCTCCAAGTCCCTGATTGGTTGACCCGAGAGCCGCTAATTGTGTTTTATTAGCGCTCACCAAGCACTCCTCCTCCTTACGGCCACTAAAACAATTTTATTTTACTCTTTGGAGGGGTTTTCTCCCCCTGTTCAATTCAACATCTGTGAAATCCCCTTCTCCCACCCCTTTTCCAACTAAACACATGAAATTACGGGTACAAACGAGGCTTTGAGTTATTTCCTAAAAAATTGTTCGTTGATAATTCATTAGTGAATTTTTACACTATCATGAAGGAACGTCATCTACTGACGCTTTGGTAGCACATAATCATGTAACTGATCGTTTAGAAGCGTTAACAGAGGTCGATGATCACGGCAAAAAGTCATAAAAATGTGTGATGTATGTGTGGTTCATACAATAGACTATAAACACAACGTTGTAAAACCCTTTGGTATTCTTGCGTGACGACGGTATTAGCCAATTGGCCCATTAATCGCTCCGTCGGTCTGAGACAGCCGAACGCTTCCATTTGGAGGAAGTAATTGCTAATCGCTAATTGCAAGTACAAACACTCCATCCAATTAACTGGATCCGTGCGTCGTGGTAGCACAATGCGTATGTCTGTAAGGCTCGTTCGTCATGAGTTATAATTATTGTTTATTCGGTTTATTCGAAATTTAGGGGTTTCATATCAATTTTTCAATCATTTTAATTGGATTTTCATTGGCCATTGAATTTTTTTGTGCATCACAATTTTTCTCAAGTTAAATTTACACTTTTACTCTCGGATTAGGGCTGTATTTTTTAGTAGTTTTATTTATTGTATTGATTTGATTAGTTAGTTTAATTGATTCGGAGGTTTTGATTTAGTTTTGGCCGTGATTATTAGGTTCTGGTGTGGTTTTCATAGAATGGGATTTGGAAATTATGAGATATTCAATTTTTGAGGAATTTTTGGTGTCATGGGGATAATAGGTTTTAGTGAACAGTCTAGTTGTCAATGGATTTGTCAGTAATAACTTGTTTTGACAGTTATACTGTCGGAATTTACCTGGAAATTGAGTAGGAGTTTCGTGGGGATTATTATATTAGAGTTGTAAATTCTAATTGAATTTCACATCAAATCATTTATGAAATTTCTTACCCATGAGCCCTCGTATTTTCAATTAAGAGTGAAGGATAAATACTACGTTCCATTCAATTTTTCACAGGTTGAGAAATCAAAATAGTTCACTGGCATGTAAACATTAAAATAGGAAACTTCATGGAATAATTGGCGAGCCAATTACAAGATAGATAGAAATTTCACGTCTAGTAGTTTTATTCCAAAGTTTCACGGAATTTGACATAAAAAAAATAATCAAACAGATTAATTGAAGAGAAATTTGAATCATTTAAAAATTCTAAAAATTGTATGACATTTTCATTGAAACATAAAAGAATTCCCGAAATTAAAATAAAATAAAATAGAAACTTTAAAAGAAACTTTAAATAGAAACCATAACTTTTTATTCCATGATTTCCAAATAATTCCATTAAATCGAAAAATTTCATAATTCATCAAAATCACCCGTCAACTCCCCCCGCAATGCAGAAAATCCCCCCTCCCCCTCCCCAGGGTAACAAACTAAAATATCTCAAGATCCCAGTGACTAATTCACTGATTGACACCAGTGAATAATTAACCACAAATTTATTTCATCAGAGTGCATAATCACGAGAGCAACCATGTGAAATTAAACTGAGAAAAAAAAAAGAGTGATAGAAGGGCGGTGATGCGGGTGGGAGGGAGAGGGAGAGAGGAAGGTGGGGTAAATTGTGGTGAAAAAATTAATGAGCAATAAATAAGACTGGCGTTTGGTTTTTCTTAATGAAGTTTTGGGGGCCCAACGGTGAAATTTAGGAGAAAGGGAAGACCCCTTTCGATCAATTAGGGCTAATAAATGGGTGCTGTAGAAAAAACCAGGATGAGAGGTGGGGAGGGTATGTATTAAAGGTGAGGGTGGAATGAGACGGGCCACGCGGCTCTGTGGGTTTATGCTATTAAAAATGTAAATATCTCCTGGCGGCCTCGTTATCGGATGTAAATATGGCGCGAGCCCAGGAACCCCTCACCCACCGCCTCCCCCCCCTCACACCCCCCCGCACTTCATCCCCTTCAGCCCTCCCCCAATGTATTCACAGTGTCTCGGGTCTTTGTGCGTTTATTATTTATTCCACGGTTCGTGTCACATCGAAATTGTTAATGGCACAATTTTAAATACCTCTCGTTGGGGATAAAAAAAATTAAATGAAAAATAATGGAAAATTGAATGTTTAAAAATTCAAAAACCGTAATAAGAGATATATAAATAATATAAAGTAATAATCATCGATGTCCTGAGGGGAATTTTATATGGTATATACTGTTGACCTCACAGTCGTTTTGCGTTTGGATGTTGAGATCTCCCTCTTTCAATCTCCCCTCTTTACCCTCCCCCTATTTCTACCCCTCACCTGACTTACCTTCGAACGTTTTGATATATGACTCAATAAAACGGGTCCCGAGGCGGAGACCCATCGGATAAATATCAAACGTAAAATGTTCACCTCGTTAACTCGTTTGCCCAGACACAGCATATGCCTCTCAGTCTTGAAACCATCGTACAGACTGTTATATTTACCCCCACTACTCCGGTACATCAGTCTGGGATAATTAAGAACTCATGTAATTAGAGACGGGGATATTAGGGGGGTATTAAAGGATTTTTTATGGGAAAGTTATGGGGTTCCTTTGGGTAATGTCAACACAAATTATATCATTTTATTTATTTATTCGTTTCTGGTGAGAATTTGTTATTTTTTTTCTTGCTTTTTTAATGGGGAAATTAGGGCTCGTTAATTGGAGAGGAATTACATTTCTCGGATTACGTTTTGGAGGGTGAATCCTTCGGGAAAATATTTTAATATGATTACAGGGATTGGGATTTGTCGGGATTTTTATGGAATTGACGTGGAATTTGCAATGAAATGTCGGTTAATTGGAATGAGGAGTTATTGAAGGGTGGAAGGAGAAGGATTGAGTTTTTATTGGGAGTTAGTCGTTATTTGGAAGGGGTATTAAATTTTATTTACGGAAGAAGAATTTATTATTTGGGAAGAACGTAATTTTGTTGAATTGAGAATGTAATTAGCTGATATTTCCGCATTTCTATTAAATTTCACGGGATAATTGAAGTGAAATTTACGATTCTCATTTATATTTCCTCATCAAATAGTGAATTCTTAATTAAAAATCTTGTCGAAAGTTCGATGGAGTCGTCAAAGGGTCGGGGTTGAAAGTTCTCAAGATATTTTTGGGTTGTTGTTTATTCTCTGGTAATTGTTTTATCAAATTGGTAAATGTTGGTGTACGTCGAGTGAGTAATTTGAGAGATAACAACATCAGTTGCACCTCATAAACAATAAATCCAGCAACACACGTACCAATTTTAATGATTTTATTTTTCATGGGAGAACGGAAAATTTACGGTGTCAACCTACGCGATTTTATAACACCTCTTACTCGTGCACATCAACATTTATTACACTCATTATTTGTTCTGGGATAATGGGATTGGAGTGGACACGGGGGATTCGAAAAATTGATTTCACTTGTGTTTTTCGCCTGGGGATTTCATTTTTATTTTTCCACCTGTTTTATCTACTTTCGAGAGCACTCTTTTTGCCACACGTGCTTTTTATTTCCTCATCAATTTCCGGTTTCACCACAGAACTGCTCGGAGAGGAAACAACTAATTGGCCCTCACCAATGCCGGAAATTAAATACCGAAATATTACTGAGAGACAGTTTTAACCAATTTACAAATACCGCGACGGAGGAAAGAGAAAATTGAGTTTTGGGTTGGATGATATATCTTGAGGACTGTGTAATTATTGGGATTAAATCTTTGGTTAGTCATTGGAAAATCACGGAGATATCCTGACTTTATTTTTTCCAATATTCGGTTTTAATATCATAACCGCTGGATTTTTTACGATTTTTATTCAATTGAAAAAAAATTAATTGGTGAAGAAAAATCTCAAATAAAAATAAATATTCAACACACGGACAATTGCTCTAGAAATTCGAGTTCCCTGGAATTCACTGATTGATTTTATTTCTTGAGAATTCCGTAATTTTCATTAATTTTCGAGGAACAAATTACCGTAAATTTATCTTTCACGCGGATTTTACTACAATATTACTGATTTTTTATTTAAAAATCTGTAATAATTAAATAGAAATATCCCTTGTTCAAAATTTGCAGACCTCGTTATATAAATTTCAGTATAACTATTTGAAAAATGTATTATTAATTTTTTTACTGCACTCTGGCAATCACTTGAGTTCTATGAATCTTTCGAAATATCAAGACCACTTTTCCATTAAGCTGAAAACCAATCGATTAAAAAACTGGGAAATACTTTTCGAAAGTCCAGCTCAATTTTCTCTCATTAATTACCAGCAAAAACTATTAATAATTGCTTTCGTGACGCGGATAATACATTTTTTCTGTTCAATCTTCAAACCTCTTTTTCATGAAGCTAAAAAATTAATTGATAAAAAAACACTCGAGAAAGACTTTTAGAAAGGGAATTAAGGAATTCAATGAATGTCTAAAAAAATAGTACCAATAACCGATTAGAAAACAGAATGATCAATCAATTCTATTGGATAAACAATTAATTTCTACATTTCAATGGAATATCTCCACTTAAAAACGAAACATAAAATCCCGAGAAGTCAGAAAAACTAAAACAGCCATTTTTCATCGCCATAATTCCCCCAGAGACTGTAATTATCACTGAGAAAATTATTATTTTTCTCCACCATAATCCCCTAGAATCTATAATCATCAGTATTAAATCTCTGCGGAGTTAACATCACAAAAACAAACTTAGAATTAATAAAGTTAATGCAACTATTGATTGTAGAAACTAACGGTGTCTTAAATTTTCTCAGAACAGTCAAGTTTTTTCTTCTTGTGTCACAATATCGTATCTCTCGTGCGAAATTCTCTGTCGATCACACCTAAATTGTGTATTTATGGTGTTGAAGTGTTTCAGTAGTTTGTCGTTCTAAATAACGTGCCAACTACGGTGACTTCACTTTTCTTATTTATTCTCACAGAATAAAATACTCTAATGGAAGTGAGAACAAAAATAAAAATAATAAAGAAAAAGAAACCAGAAGAAAACAGATAGAAGTCATTTTTATTATTTACCGAAAAAATTCTCCATCAATCATGATATTTATCTGTCTGTAACGGAATAATACTGTTCCCTCAATTTCGTGTTGACACTTTTTTTTTTCGCTTTAATAAAAACCTCCGGCTGTTAGTTCTGGTAGATGAGCTCAGAAATGCATTATTTTTTCGTAATTCCGGAGTTTTTCAATGGTTTTATGAGAATTGCATGGCAATCGGGTGCGGATTTTCCACCGTAATGACATTTTCCAATGAGTGAACTTGAGTTATACAAGTGCCAATATTTTTCTCAACTTCCGGAGTTCATTGAACTCGTTTTAACTTGAACACTCCACACCTTTCCTTACTTCATTAGTGAGTGGAGGATTCATCGGGTAGAGAGTCAATTTTATGGGGTACAGATCGAGTTTATTGTGTTAAGGATGGGGAATAGTATGGGGCCCCTTCTTCACGCTGAATTAATTCTTTCATCAGTCCCCTCCATCCAATGTTGATTTAAAATCTTGGGAGATTAGTCGCGGCGGAATAGACTGTTAATTCGTTTCGATTAAATCTCACTCAGCGGGATGTTAACCACGGATATTTATTCGATGGGTGGTATTAATCTCTATTGCGGTTTGATGCAATCATCTTTTTTTTCCGAAAATTGAGACTTAACTCAAATTTTTGAATTGGTCATAATCTCAATCATTTATATTGATTTACATTCGAATTTTAAACTCATCCCGAATGGGCACTCACATTTCATTTTTTTATTTCTCAAAATTTTAATTCATGCAATTATCACGAGATAATTCTGATTCAAATTTGTAAACATGGCGATTCAATTACATCTTGCGAAGAATCTTCTGTCAATTATATTTTTAAATATTTTTAATCTTCCAATCTTTTATAATAATTTTTCTACAATTCTGCTATTGCAGATTTTCTATAAATTTCCTATCGTTTCACATTGGAGAATTAAATACAGAATTTAAGAAAGAATTTCAACAGAATGAGTTTTCCAAATCCTTGGAAATCCTCAATGCGATAAGCTATGTGAAGTTGGCATCGAAGTTTGAAAAATCTAACTTTTTTTTGTTGGTTTGGATTGTACTCATTGAGTACTTGAATGTACC
>NW_011887865.1:106275-108847 GCF_000806365.1 Fopius arisanus
CCACGTTTATTTTTTTTTTCTTGAACTCCGATTCTGCACGATTTTGCCCCCCTGCTTCAGGGCGAAAGTAAGAGGGTACAAAAAAAAGTGCACAGGGTACATTCAAGTACTCAATGAGTACAATCCAAACCAACAAAAAAAAGTTAGATTTTTCAAACTTCGATGCCAACTTCACATAGCTAATGCGATAACGTAAATATTTGGACACAATACTCTTATCAATCTCGTAATTCATTGAACGACGAACCTGAGACTTCAATGAATGAGTATTCCTTCTGATTTCGTATTACGTAAATGACCCCCAATTTAAATAGCTAAATTTATAAAAATCCTTGAGCTCACGAAAAAAATGCGAAGAATGCGAGAAAATGCCGATAGTACCGCAGTGACACTATTTGTCGAAAAATTCCAAAAGTCTTAGTGTCGAAGATGAGTGCCCCCTCGTATTATAGAAGTCCGGTTTCCACTAAAAATTCAGTTAAGATAATAGTTATAGTGGCGAACCTCACAGAAGTGACCCACCACGTCGTAGATAAGGCCCCATGAACCGACCTCGGGGGGAATTTCTCATCGACTAGTCAAAACACTGAGAAGCGAAACGAAAAATCTATTTTCAAACCGAATATTACCCCTGATTTTTTTACAACTTTTCTTTGACTTTTGACTTTTTATTTTTATCATGAAATGGCGCAAGGGATTTACGACGTGGTGATGAGAGCTCACGCAGTGATGAACCATTAGCCCCACGATATTGGGCCTTTCACCAATAGCTTTTGTGTAAATCAACTATAATTTCCGTAAACCCATAAAAAAGTATCTCCGTGACAGCCCCTAGTAAATCTCTATATTGAGAAAGTCGCCCCATTGAAATATTCAGTTCGAGTCAATATTTACACTGGCAACAAATTGTATTATTGAGTTGTGAATGATCTCGTTGGATAATGGTTGGATAATGGTAATATTGAATATAATTATCATCATTTAACCACTACAATTCCCTCGGTTTCCTATAACTCTGTATACACGAACGATAACACTTTATGACCGCGAGATATAGGCGGAGACGCTTAATGGATTCGCCGAAATTTTACCTCGGTTTTTTTTTTTATTTTATTTTTTATTCCAGTGATTAATTCCACATGGGTTATTCCTTTTTCTCTCCTCTCTCTCACTGTTTCATTCTCTCACCGATTTCATTTTTTTTCCCTCTCATTTCTACGTGCGGATTATTTTAGCCCCGTCCTATCGGCCAAGACCACTTTGCTCAGAAATTCCGGACACGCTATTAATATTTGCCGATAATTCGCCGCGAATAAAATCATTTGATACGATTTGAATTCAAATGTTGCTTTCTAATTCGATTTAATGAGTCGATGAGCGTTTGTGGTAATTTATTAATGATCGTTGTGATCGGTAATGCGATTGGTAATGTGATCGGTTGGATTTCTATGAAGATGGAGTAGTTTACTGTTGAATATGTGCAGTGAGGCTTGTGGAATTCAGTCGCTTCGGGTCAATTAAGAGTAATTGCTGTCGTCGACTGGAGCCACGCGAACTAATGCGAAAGGGTCCGCGAAATTCCACAGTTTCTACCGGCGACGAGGGAGCGATTCGATTGGAATACCAATCGGTATTTATGTATGTCGAGCGTGGAATATCACCTGAATCCTATTTCACATTTTATATGTGTACTTGGGGATGGACACCATCTTTGGATCGACTCTTTTCTCTTTTTCAATCATTTTTCATCATTTCTTTTTTTATTTATTACCGATCGTTCGACCATTTTCTTTTTAATCTCGCACTGGCCATTCTCCGTCGTTGGCATTAACTCCTGTCGTCTCGTTTTCGAATATTTCAGGTTTATTATTATTATTTTTGTTGTTGATTTCTTTTAGTCGGTGTGGCAATTAGTTAATTCTCATGAATCTTTTGAAATGGTTCAACCACTTTTTGTGGGATATGGAAAATAATTGAGTGGAAAGTTGAGAAATATTTTTAGATGGAGCTCGATCGAGATCTAGAGGCTATTTTTTTTTCCTTCGGTTTTTTCTTTGTTCATGAGGACATTATGTAATTTGACATTCTGTCCTGGTAATTGACATTCAAAAAAATTTTCGCCGAAATTTCAAGGGAAATTGGGTTTTAGTTTTATCAATTTTTGGGCCATTGGGAATAGGTGATTGAGTGACATCATTCGATTGATCGATTGCAATTCATAGAAATGTTCCTATTTTTTCATTGAAAAATCAAATAAGTTGAGTTATTTTCACCTGAAAAATTAATAAGTCCAATATATTTCCTATGAAACTCAAATTTTCATAATTTACCCGGAAAATTGAATTCAATCGTCAAGTGCCCATGAAATTTCAATAGATTTCAAACATTTCAGTAGCAGGAAGTTGAATATTTCACAACTTGCTCGACTTTTAAATGAAAGCATGAATATTGAGTGCCAAATTACGTTGAATTTCGAATTAATTCAAAATTCAAGAATACATTGACCTAAATTTTCCTTATTTCAACAAAATAAGAATAATTGAATAATATAATAATTAAACTAAAATCCGTC
>NW_011887865.1:109137-223041 GCF_000806365.1 Fopius arisanus
AAAAAAAATAGAATAAAAGGCAATGGCAATCGCAATGTCTTATCCACCGATAACTAATGAGTTTAGTCGTAAACGGCAGCGGAAGACCACACGTTGTGCAAAATCGAGAGATCACTAAACAATTTATCATTTCAAATTCGAGTAACAGCACACAACAGTTTAATGGATAGAATTTCAATCTGTCGATCATTGCGGCGATTGCTAAATGCATATATTACCTCGTCCCCCATGAATGTATATTGCCACTTTGTTTGAGATTGATAAGAAAATGATTACTCGCATTACTCTCAATGGCTGAGTTAAATTAAATTCAAATTCTTCATAGTGGATTTTTTTTTTTTAAAAAAAAAAACCTCCTGGAGATTTATAATACGTCATACGACGGTACGATGATATACTCGGGTATAACCAGGCATAGTATCAGGCTTGCACACACGCGGTGTAATTGCAATTAGCGTATATCACCACTCGGTGGTAGTTGTAGAGTATTACACACGCGAAGAAAGTATTTCTCGTTTCATTCAAGTCGAGTTTCGCAAAATGTTGTTAACGATGAAAATTTGATTAAATCGGCTTGCCCTGAATTGCACTGGATTAAATACTTTTAATTACTTTTTATTCATTGGGTAGTCTCTGTACATAACACTACACCATATTTTAACTCAAGATATTAACGTCCATTCTCAGGATCAAGAAAATCAAGAAATTCATCCATTTTTCAATCAAATCGTCCCATCGCGAATTAAATCAAATGTTTTTTATTAATGTTCCTCCATAATTACTCTCTGAACACAAAATCGTATAATTATATTTCAATAATATTTGAATTATATTTCAAATCAAATAAGGACCGGTGTCTCCACCGACATCAATCCTCAAGTCTGAAATTGAAATAAATTCTCCCAAATTAATTAGTAGAATCGGTTTATCCTGATTTGCGCTAAATCAACAGTTTTTAATCATCTCTTACTCATTACGTATTCTTCATACATAACATTGATTAATATTTTAACTCAAAGACTAACCAGTATTCCTTTTTATCAGTCCCGGAAATAAGAAGAAGTCAGTGAAATGAAATCCCGTATTTCGCATCAAATTAAATTGGCTTAATTAATTTTCTTGCCGCAATACCTCAACCATTCGCGATATCAAATAACATAAATTCAATGACAATAAATATTCACCCTGAGGCCAAAACAAGTGCATTCAGTGGGGTTTTTATCAAGACCGATAGGAAATAAAAGCATTGAAAAAATAAATTCTAGGAAGATCATAAAATATGTATTAAGTCGATGATGGGCGAGGGCCGAAAGAAGATAGTCGGTTGGAGCCGACGGTGTGACGGTTCTTGGTGTGTCGCCCCCCAATGTGAAACTGAGACGAATAAACAACACTGGAAGCCCCCCCAGAGCTGTCATGTCCAAGCACCCTCATGTTAATTGTCCAATGTGCTACTGAATCTTAAAGGTACACGGAAAAAAAAACTCGCTAAAAATTACACGCGAAGAATGCGAATTTTATGGAATTTTGAAAATTTTACGGAAAAAATACTTGAATATAATGAGTGGAGAAATTGATGTTAGATTTTACCGTTTATAGAATAATTATGGAGCGTTATTGTCCTCTATCTGACAGAATTTAATGAAACTTTCAGATTTACATTTGATATTCCATTTTCATGATGATTCGAAAAATTGAAAATTCATTGAAAAATCATTTATCATTAAAAAAAATTCAATTGTGTTGGATTTTCGAGATGAATGATAAATTTAATGAACGTTTTCAATTAAAATTGCTTTAGGTTCATGGAATTAAAAATTCTGGTGACATTGCCACTGGAAATTCAATAAATCTCAATAGATCAATTATTATTTTAAATCAAAAACGCGATTGTCTTGAGTCTTTGAGATGAATAAAAAATGTTCTAATTCATCATTGCTCAACGCGAGCCGCCAAATTCAAATTCAGCGCGCGGAGTGCGCAGTAGATCTCATATAATTGAAAATCCCGCTGTCATTATAACTGAAATTTCATTAAATTCCCAAGATTGTCGTCGAATACTCAAAAATCTCACCTTCCGCCGTATTCTTTCTCACAACAATATTACAATAATTCATCTATTGTTATTAATTTCCTAAACAAATTTTAATGATCACGTAAAAAGCAAAGTGCGCGACTTATCGAGGGAGATGTGGGCAATGCCAAAACAATTATCGCATAAAGATATCAAGATTCGACAACGACCCTAAATCTCAAAAAGAAAAAAAAGTAGCCAACTCGAACGAAGTAGTTGGATATTCTTAATTTTCTAATCTCGTATGAATGAAAAAAAAATCCCACCGTGAGCCATGCAACATCGTATCGAATTTTAGGTTGCACAAGCTCGTAAAACTTATTACAATGAAGAACTTATGCCGGTATGCGTGACAAACCGATGGAATATCACCTTATCGCACTGTGGACACCACTGTGTATGCTAACTCCGCCGCCATGTTGACGGCAATTACAATTAACAACAACAGGGAACGTCGTAAAATGCAATTAAATATTATTACCGTACCCCTCTAATGGTTGAGGAGACTAAAGCCGAGTTATATATGTTCGCTCTTTTATATTATCGTTTCGTTTTAGTTTCCCCACTTTTTTTTTTCCTCATTGCATACAGCATAATTTTGCAGTTACGCTGTAAACTATGGGGGAGGAAAGGGGAGGAAAGGGGTGGCAGGGAGAAGCAGGGAGAGGAAGGAGGGCGATTTCTTAGAGGTTACTTTGATTTTTTCAATAATGAGGATGAATGAGAGCATCACTCGAACATTGCAAGGTCAAGTGATCGTCCTTTCAGACTTGATTTATTTATTTTGGACTTTTTTTTTATCAGGGGGATGGTCAGGGGGAGAGGGGCTAGAACCACCGGTTCTTTCGCAGCCCCCTCCCCCCGTCCCCCCTTCATTTTTTTATATTGTGGAATTAGCTGGCCGCAGTTTCCGGTCTCAAGTTCTTGTCCCCTTTGATTGTGACCATCATTAGGTACACTAGGATTTTTCGCTGAGTCGATCCGCAATTTTTGTGCAATTTTATTTTTTGTTTTCATTTTTTATCTCTGTCTTGTAGCATTCAATGAATCGAGGGGTGGGGAAGGGGATGAAGGGAATTATGTTGGGGGATAATTGGGTTATGGTGAGGGATCATACGTCATCGTCATTCATCAGGCGAGATCTAATGGCTTGGAGATTATTTCAATGGGTTTTGGGCATTTTTTTTTGTCGCTGGCTATTGGAAATGATGATTTTTTAAATGATGGACTGTCTATGGTAATGGACTTGTTCAATTAAGGGGATTGATGAGCCGTAATGAATAGGATTGTTCTTTGTTTTAGTGGAAAGCTTTGGAAGGGACAACTTTTTAGCACTTGTTTCTCGTTGATCAGGAGAAAAACTAGCTTGTGTATGGGTTTATCGTTGGGAATAAAGAATTCACTGTTTGTGCGCTGAATGAGTTCTTGTTGGGGAGTAAAAAATTGATGATTTATTGTGATTTCTCAGGTGAGAATAAAAGCCATTTTTTGAGACTTTCTTTATTGCACGTACTTTTGTGGGATTTCACTTTCTTCAAGTCATTTTCGGTTTTTATTATTCGTACCGGCGGTAATTGAAATGGTTCATCATTTTTTTGGGTATGAACTGTCACCGATAATTGTTTATTTATTTGAGGCATGGGATTTCGGAATCGAAGGATTTAATTTAATGATAAATATGAGAATCGAAGGGGAAAAATTAATGAAAAATTATCATTATTTAATCCTCAACATCGGAATGATTTCATCATAAATTCGAAACATTTTCTCATTTTCCCAAGAAAGATAATTGAAAATGTTAATGATTTTTTGAATGTCAGTGGTAATGGATTCCTCCACTTAGAATGATTAATGATGTCGAATGAATCAAGCTAATTATTTGTCTGCAAGGAGTAGTTACGAAAATTGAAGATATGAAAAAAAAAACTGACACTCGTTTGTGCTTTATCATTAAAGAAAATTTCCCTGCATTTTCCAATTAAGAGTTTGAGATAACCTGTATAACCAAGACAAGCTCCCTCGTTTGATGATGAAAAAGAAACAAAAAGAAATAAAAATGTATAATCCAACACTGCATCATCATTCTTCGTGCGAAAATAAGGTCCATAACAATTTTTTTTAACCGAAACATTCTGTATTAAATCCTATATTTTACGATCCACTGAAGGTGATTGTACACCGTACACTCTCGTCTCTCGATTATTCGAATCTCGTTAATACTGCGCGGACGGAGTGAAGTCCTAACTGGACATCATGTGTAGTTTGAGAACACCTCTGATTGGCAATAAACGATCGTTAACGAATGAGGAATAATTCGTGGCCACCGGTTTGTTCATGACTATATAAATTTATAGCTCGAGGTTCTCACCACTTTTTTATAAATCACCTGACTGATTATTTTATCCAATTTTGGGCAGTGGCTCCGAGCTGAATTCGTCGCGTATTGTCAGCTCATTTTAACGTTTTTTTGTCGTCGCTACATTTTGGGTAAATATTTATTTCGTCCAAACGTGGGTCCTATCCGGTTTTAGAGAGAATGAATCGCCTGCGGAAAATGCGAGAGTTATTGTCGATTTCCTTTCTCAAGTTTTTCACTAATTTCTGAGAAACTGTTGATAAATTTAGTGTTAAAAAAATACAGCCTTTTTACTTTTCATTATTATTCAATGTCCCACGAATTTCCATCACTGCCAGAGAATTTGTGCCAAAGTGTTCCCGAAAATTTGGAAAAATTGACGCACGAAATTGACTGTAAACATTTGTGAGTCATGAAATAATGATAAAACCAGAATTTCCAAAAAAACATGAAGACGGAAAAATCGGCAATAACTCGAGTTTGCGTATTGTCCTCGCCATATTTTTTTCTATTCATTGAGAGTTTAGAATAAATAATTTAACCAATTTTAGGGCATACTGGAATTGAATAAAAGCATAGGAAAGGCAAATGAGATGTTATTGTAGGGTATTTACGCACATCATTGGGTTTCTCGTGTAGTTTTCATGGATTACGGAGTACCATACAGTCGGGAATAAAGTGTACCTCCGTGATTGAGCCTCGATTCCACTTGAATTTACTGTACAACCAGGTGTTACCACCCTTCATCCAAAAGCGATCATCCTCGTGACCACCTTTCGATACTGGTGTGCACTGCAGGTACATTTATGGGATCCGAGGGTTTCATCCACTAAAAAGATTTCAACCGCAAATCGACCGGGATATTATCGAAACTGCTGCACTTGCCTGATGTTTTCGTATTCCCTTTGGGTAATCGAGATTATATACATGGTTAGATTTTTTTTTTTCAAATCCATTGGCCAATTTTCACTGCTGGTTACACTTATTTGATTTTTATTAAGCTAATTGTTCGGGGTTTTTGGAAATTTCGGAGAATTTATTTTTAACGTCCGGCAAGAATAACAGTTATTTATATTTATGATTTCATTACTCGATTTTGTGATTTTTCAATGAGAACATTTCATCCCTCAAAACTTTCTCACCCATACACAACTAATTTCAAATAAAAAATCGGTAATTTAATGCAAAAATCGCGAGATGTTAATAGATTTCTCAATCACAAATGCGAGGAAAAATGAAATGTGTAAATAAAAGTCTTAAAAATCTTCCTAAACTATTCGTCGATAAATAATTCGATAATTAGCCACATTGATTTCATTTTCTAATAATTATAAAAAATGGATTAATCCTGATTAATCTAAAAATGAAAATATTTATCTTCCCACATCATTCCACAGAAATGGATCAATTGTTTAGAAATTAAAAAAATTATTTATAAAAAATCATCGGATTTGGGAGTTCTGGGTGGATGGGCCACAAATGTGGAAACTATTAAATGGAATTTGAGTCTGATATCCCCATAAATTACTCCATACATTAGGCTTAATATAGACGGTTAATATTCGGTTATATATTCTCCAGGGTGTACACATTTGGCGAGAGTAATAATTATAGGCTCTGGGATACATTGCAGCATGCTGGCCACTGGAGTCAGGAACACGCCTTCCGCTCGCCCCTGATTAAGGTGCGCAAACGATCTTCGGGTCAACCGGTAGCCGCCCTTTATTTCCATCCAGTATATGCACACAACTTTAGTTTATAAATCTCGAGTGTATCACGTTCACTTCGAGATCGTCTCGGGTGTGAGTTTCAACCGAAATTGTATGAATCGGAACGAATCGGTTGAATGCTCCAATTGGTTCCAGAAAAATTAACCATCCGCATGAGATACTCATGGCATGATGTAGAATCTTTCGTGAATGCATATGCATATACACATACATAGGAGAGTGACTTTTTTAAAAAATCAATTCAATTTCAAATTTTCAATTATTTTTAATATATTTATTTTTTATCTCGGGCGTGAGAACTACCCGAGTGGAAATTTCGATTAGGCTCAGATCAGGATTTGATCAGGTTTAGATCGGGATTTCATCAGGTCAGGTCTGATAATAGATTAGGGGATTCCCATATCTGTTTTCTTTTTCCTCTCCAAAATTCTCTCTAAAAAAATTTCTCTTCTAAATAATCTGATCCAAAGATCGTCATTATTCCCCTAATGGGAAATAAAGATCGCGTTACCGATCAGACTAGTGTCATCAATTTGGAAATATTGCATATCGAAGTTGCGTAGAAGAGAAAAATAAATAAAATTTTTGTGGATCCAAATGCTGGCTGCATCTGCCTATCTATTAATAAGAAAGCCGCTTGCTTCGTTTTTCTTTGTTAAGGGCGATCGAATCGATTACCGATCCCTAGAGGTAGTGGAGAGGAAAAAAAAAATTAAAGGCCGTGTGCGTTGGTGACGTAGACATCCTTTAAGGATACTTGGTCGTGGTTCAACCTCTTCTCTTGGGCCTCTATCATTTGTTAAGCTGGACAGCTTAGACCCGTCATTACGAGCAATCACACTTGATTATTTTTGTCTACAGAGCTTCGAGGATGATTGTTTCTGTTGGACGATCGGTACGTGGTGTTGTGCCACAGCTATCGGAAAGCGTGTTCCTCTGGTGAAGCCCTTTCCACCTTGATTACCACGTTCGAACCTTGGGTATCGGTGATACCATGGTTATGAACGAGTTTCACGCATTTGAATCGGAATCGACAGGAAATTAGTACGAATTATCGACCATTTATCATTGAAAGGGAAATTACTTAGGTGATGGAATTTAATTCGAAGAGTTCAGCTCAATATTTTCCAGTATTTCGATATTATTTTTCCCCAGTTTTGCGGCACACTGGGTTCGTCACCTTTAATTAACTCGACCACAGTCTATTATTTAAGAGAAAAAATAGAGGTTTCGACTTCTGAAAATTGTGACCACCCGCTGTGACCGAAAGAAGTCTCTGAGCTCTTGGAAAATATTTTTACTGAGATTGATATTCTTGAAATTCAATGAAAATTACATTCGAAGAAAATACCACTTTACCACACTAGATTATTCACGGTATTACGATTCTAATGGAAATTAGAAAAAATTATCAATTCGATGGGAAAGAAAAATAAATATTTATGAATATCTCCCGCTCTTCTGGAAAGTCACACGAGATAGATTAATTTTAATTAATCTTGATGACCCCAACTCTATCATCTCTTAAAAAAACAAATAATTATTTAGTTTCTAAAAAAATGACCACCCACTGTGGGTTACCTATCGAAATAACACAACTCAAAATATTATTTCAAAATATTACAACAAAAAATATTTTGAATATTTTGAATTTTATATGGCTGTCGGAAATTTTACGGAACTGTCACGTAATTTTTATCTAAACGCACGAAATTTTTCCTCGATGTTCGATAATTTTAATCTGAATGACCTATGAAAAAATTACGATACCGTCCCTTAAATTTTTCGAGTCGATTTCGTAATCGGTAAGAGAACCGAAAGTTCCATAATTTTGACTAAATATATATCCGCGTAATATCTCGACGCGTACAATTTTTCGGGCTCATATTTTCGCGAAGAAAATTTTATTGAATAATAATATATACCCCTTATATACCGTTTAAAATATTATAATGTAAACGTCGCGAATTTTCGGGTAATATTAATATTAATAATTTTGGGGCAATATTATTATTGAATAAAATTAAAGCGGTCACTCCACTATGGTCAGCGGATTAGTGACCAGGCAACGAGATTCCCCCGGTGTTTACCAACTAAAGTGAGATTTTTGCACATCTCGACAAGCGACTTTTTACCCCATACACGTATGAAAAAGGAAAAGAGGAATATCTAGGTGCAGGGAGGGAAAACACTGGCTATCCGTTAATGGTTATAACATTAGTTAAGAGGCCAGTTGGTGCCGGCTTTGACGATCCCAACTTGGGGGACTAAGATAAATGGCGCCAGACCATATAGTGACGAAAAGGAGAATCCAATTGCCTCCACGAGTGGTCAGGTATCCAACCAAATTCGTCCGTGAAGTTTTCTTTAACTGCAATTCTCGAGTTAAAAACAGTGAAAATATTTTTATATTCAATCACATCTGCCTCTTTATTTAATTCCCATTAAAATCCATTTCTGGTTTTTGTTAATCGTTGAAAGACATAATTTCAATTATTAATTCGTAGATTTTATTTGAATTCCCTCTCTTTTTAAATTAATTAATAATTACGAGGGAATCCACAGAGTTCAAACGCAAGTGAATTGACTTGCCAGAAAGAGATTAATTTGGGACTGAAAAAAATGTCTCTCCCATGGCATTTAAATGTCGCGGCCTGACAGTACCTGACCCTAAATGGAACTCACACACAAACTTCACACACAATTGACGATAGGGATAGGGACGGTGGGATAATGTGAAAAAAAGCGTTACATACAGCTAGAGGAAGGGGAAAGAAAAACAGAAATATACGGTTATAATGGCGGCATAAATGGCGCTCACTCGTCTCGCGAATCCCCGGACGATTGTCAAATTATCGATAATATCGCTAAACCAACAATGGCCGGGTCGAGAGCACATGCTCGATAAAGAAAAAAATAAAAATAACTATAAGAGAGAGTAACAAAAAAAGGTACTTGATATATACGGATATAATACGAGAGACTGAGGGCCCGAAGAAACCGCAAGGCAAGATTGAACCTACACTTTTAAGACATCACGCACTTTTACATTTACATTGGTAAAGAGATTTGCCAGTGAGTGAGCGAGATGGATGGAAATGCAAACAATTGAAATTGTGAATTGCGCTCAACGACCATTGGTCAAATTGGTGGGGTAAAATGGGGTGGGAGGGGAGGGGAGGTATTGTTTCCGGGCATTCTCTGTTCTGCAATGTTCGGAACAGAGGAGACCGGAAGTTGTAAGTTTCTTGGAGGCCAATTGGACGTGTGGGGGAAGTAACCTGCTGGGTCAATAGTCATGGAGGGTGGAGGAAGGGGAGGAAGGGGGAGGAAGGGGGAGGAAGAGGAGGAAGGGGCTGGAGGGGTCTAGAGGGGGTGATGCACTTAGCAAAACCGGAAACGGGCCTTGTCTAATTTACCGCCGGCAAGTACGAAACAACAAGGGCTCGCTTAATGGATGTCTTCTAAATAGACAGTCTAAAGGTGTACTCTGTCTCTATTAGTGATCGTAAAAGTGGTAAATATCGCGATGATTGGAGAGGAAGCAGTTGGGTCATCATTTTAAAATGGAGAACTAATTTATGGATTGATTGATCAACTCATTGTGGTGGGACTGTGCGGTATCGTCTCGATTCATCCGTTGATGTAATCGATGGAACTTCTTGGGACACCTGGGGTGAATTTAATTGACGATTCGATGCGTGATATGGTTCAGTAATACTTGGAGTGGGCAAATATTGGGACTACCGATTTTGTGGGTGATATCGGAACGCGGGGGCTTTGTTCCTTTTATCAAAGGGACCGGTCAAGGGCTTTTTGGATTCGATGTGTGTACATTGTGATCAACCATGATTCGGCGTAAATCGGGTAGCCAACCCCCGTGGGGGGCGTGACGGGATTCGGATAATGACAATGTCGTGACGCTATTATTTCCTTTCCTCTCGGGATCCTGGGGATTCACCGCGGCATCCCATTTTTCGATGGGCTTATGGTGAGGGATAATTGATATTGGAGACATCGGGTTTTTTTTTTGAATTCCATATAGTTTTGCCATCCGGAGAAAATTTATTATGTCGAGCAATTGCGGTTTAAACATTTATGAGTGAGTGGAATCTTCACGTAAAATTTCCAGTTCAGAGGAATTGCCCAGAAAAATCATTTAATATTTAATTCTCCCTTACGAGAATTTCCGAATTTTCCGTTTGGCTTGCGATAATGAAATTTTCGACTTCTATCCCTCAAAAATTCTGTCATTTTTCCCCGGTAAATTTCTTCCTCCGATTTCCGTCGCAATTTCGACTTTTTCCATTGATATAAAATTCCTACGAAATTTCTTTTCGACTCCAAAAAAATTGAACAGAATAGAAACCCCGAAAATTGAACGAAACCACTGAAAAAATATCTTTCTAAAAATTGTCATGCTGACACATTCATGTTGGCATACCGATCACACACGTCTTTCATTAATTTTTGCAATCTCTCAAACCAAAAAAATATAAAGCAAAAAACGCGGTGACTCCCGTCTTCTCAACCGGTCAAACCTAAAACCCCCATTTTTCCCGCATTATTTCCTGATCATCTCCTCCCGAGAAACTAAAAATTCACCAAATAATTTTTCCAAATAAATATTTCCACCTAAAAATCATAATCCTGCTCTAATGAATATTCCTCCGTGTGAAGTGGCACCTGAATGAAGTCCCCGTAGACACATGTGGAGTCATGTGTGAGAACCTCGTGATTGGAGTAGGTGGGATTGTGAAGGAGCTGGTGATTGGCCATGGTGATGGGTCGATGGGCGGTACCTCCCATTGGAACAGCCGTATTGTATCGTGAGTTACCACCACAGAAAACCGATGGGGGATAAAACACGAAGTGGTAAATAAAATAGTGGGGGTTTAGCACGGTGGGTTCCATCCAGCGTTCCATGGCACACGGTTCGACGCAGCCGCGGCGAACAGCTCATTCAAACACGCGCAGTCGTAAAATTCCGTATAAAGTTTCATCGGGTGCGTCCATTCTGTGATTTTTTTTTTCTCTTTTCTCTTCCCCCCCTCACTCCCCCCCGTCTCGTAATTTCTCCTTTTCTCCTTTTCTCCTTTTCTCATTGGTGATACCCTACACCGGTCACGTGACCCACCAGTGATCCATGATTGATTGGTAAATAGAGAGATAATTAATAGGATTTAAAGTTCCTAACGATTCACCATCGTGATGTATTAAATCGGTGGTAATCGATACCAGGCGATTGCGTTATTGATTGTCGGTGGTAAATATCCGGTATTTAATCGTTAAATAGTCTTTGGAAATCGATTATGTGATACACTTAATGGAACGTGTGGTGACGTGAATGGAAAAATAATTAACGATTGAGAGTTTATGGTACTGTTGTAACGAGAATAACTGGAGACTTTGGTAAATGTTTAATCAAGTGGGTTGAATTAATACGGACCTTCAATTTCGTGGAGAATTTATTTCTCGGCTTTCAATCGTAACCAATCGAGCCGACGGCGCGCGTTTTAGCGCCAGTTATATGTAATCCTGTCGACCATTACGCAAGGTGAGATTTTTATTGGATTTATTATTAATCGTTGATTTTTCATTTTATCCAGTAATTCCGTTGCAATTATTAATACGAAATAAGTCAACCGCGGAAATTATTAACAATATTTGACTTTGAGATATGCATCGACAAAAATTTGAATTACCGCGTATTTTTATTTATTTATTTGTTTATCACGATACATGGTGTCGTTTATATGAATAAATACTGGGGAAGTGGATTAGATTTTTTTTTTATTGCGATGCATCGATGGTGGGTCATGACAATTAGTCATTGCGGTATTGATTGCGCAGATTGATAAGCCGTTCACGTTGAAATGAGAAATTCTTTTCGCCAATCATTCGTTTTGCATAGTTTTGAATCAATCATCTGGAAGTTGTAATCAAGTCTCATAGATTAATGATGCCGCACTCCGGAAGCCTCACCCTGATCCACTTTATTCGGAATTCCTAATAGGTAGGCGTCACCGGTATTAATTGGATTTTATTAGTTTTTTAGTTTAATTTTCCTGTTGTTTGAGACACTGAGGAATGGAACTGATACCTCGGTCTCCGGATTTATCCTCAATCGCATTATAATGCGAGTTGCATTATAATGTGATGTTTCAATTATTCCGGGATTAAACGATAACGTGGGAAAAAAAGGCTAGAGCTATCTGCAAGTGACAAAGATAAGAAATCTTAATTAGATATCACTTTTGAAATAAGAGGTAATGAGTGTGGCGAGTGCCAATTACTCGAAACGAGGCAATCGATGATAAGTAATTTTGAATGAGCTCCGGCGACTGATAAAACATTCATTAAATATAATAAATTGTGTAACGCCAGTGGAATTCAATGACTGCGACATTTTGTTCAATCCTAATGAGTAAATAGTCAAGATAAAAAAAAAAACTATCCACACCAGAGAAAATTGCACTCGTGATTGTGTATATATATTTTTTTCATTACGAAATAACCGGGGGAAGGAGCAAAGTTCTCGGGATATTTATTAGTCATTTCCGTTCATTTGTTGCAAACGACATTACGGTGATTATTAACGTCGTGATTGAGAATCACATTAACTGTGTAAAATGAAGCGATAAAATTGACGGTGAGGAGTAAAAAACGACTCGATATTATAATGAAAAAAAAAAAAAACGAAAAAAGAGGCAAAAAAATGAAGAATAAATAGGGAATCGAGCTGTATCCAATGACGAATTACAATTGCAAATGTATGAACGATAAGGTGAGAGCATACTTGTTTTTACAACTCCCTCCCAGCATCAAAAGAAATCGCGGCGACAAAATCCTTTCGCCGTGAGATTATGAGTAATGCGCCTTCTCAAGGATTCCCTCTTTTTTTTTTCACCTTTTTTTTGCCTCATTTTTTTTCAATTTCTCTCTCTCTCTATCTCGCCCTCTCTCTGGGGATGTCCGTCTCTATCGGATGGTTGGAGAAACCAACTGCTGCATTTCTTTCTTGTTCGTCGTCCGATCTCTCTCCTCTCCATCAACACACTCTTACAAAGTCTCTACCTCTGTTTTCTGCTATGTCTTTCAACACACACCTGGATTCTCTGATAGAGACCAACTTCTCTCCCAGTCGTCCCATTAGCGTAATGGCCTTCGTATAGTCTTTCGCACCGCTGTATTTGCGACTGTTTTTACGGGTGTTCTATCTCGTTCTATCAGTTTCTTTGATTATGGTTTATCAAGTACTCTTTTGGGCAGAAAGCTCTTGTGGCCTTTATGCTTTGTAATAAAGTTAATTAAAATTCTAGAGAGACTGGAGTAGATGGTTAAAATATATAAAAATCATTTTGTCGTTCTAATTCGATCTAATTTTTCCATTCAATTTTTCATGTGCAAAGAAAATATTCTGAAAACAATGCGAGAAAAAAAAACAGATTTTTATATTTAATCATCTGATTAAGTTTCATACACAAAAAATTACGTGCAAAGAAAAATTGCGTAAAAACAGTTGCAACAATTTAAATAATAATTCTGCCGGGAGGTGGGGGAGGTTTAATTTATTAGGTGAATTTCTAGTTTGTCTAATCTGTAACACCAATTGCCGCAATTACTCTGCGTGCACTCCGCGGCGAATTGATTTGGACACACAATATTTTTTTATCCGAGATTCTTATGTGTTATTATGTATCGGGTGTATTTCGAGCGTGAACAATCAATTTTTTCTTAATCCACCCGGAGGTTATGCCTGATTTTGAACTAGGTTTGATGGAATGAGTGTTGGGTAGACACTATTCGGTCTGGTTTAAATTGGATCGTGCCTCTGTTGATATAAGAAAGGGGAAAAGAAGCGTGACTAATTCTGGGATTCATTAGAAAATGTTTTGGTTATTAGGTGTGATAGGTTTCACCTGAATTTTTGACGAGCGTTGGGAAATACCTGCGATTAATTTGGAATTTAGAGGAATTTTTTAAAATCGATCTCGTGAAAGTTGAAAGTTAATTCTGCTCGATGAATTGATGAACGTAGAGAAAAATGGATACTATTTTTTAAAATCTCAAAACGTCAGTCAATCTGTGACGAAATGAATCATTTCGGTCATTGATGTGCGGATTTATTCATTTTTTATTCGTTCTTCCAATTACTTCAATTAGATAAATAGTAAGAGGTCTGATGGTGATCCGATGTCTTGTTATTCTTCTCAGCTCCGGAATTCTTTGACTGTCACGAGTTTATACCTCTGAAATGAAGTCTCAATGATTTTATCCAACGATAAATCCATTACCGCAGAGCGATATGGTATCGTTTAAGGAATACCTTTGGGTTGATGCATTTTTGAATTCCTCCTGGTTTTTCTCCCTGAAATGTCTGTCTCTTTTCTTTTATTTGTTTATTCGTTTATTTTTAAATGCACTCAACGATGCAGGGAGAGGAGTAGAGCGAGGAAAATTAGCTCCGCGGTGGCAGGTAGTGGTTATCTCGAGTGAGCTCCCAGTTAATGACAATCCCCTGCCCCATCGGGTATCTTCTTTCTTCCCGAGGATCATCGTACGTCTCGAGTGTTTTATTCAGGTTATTTTATATATTTCCTATCTAAAATCTACACCTCAACGGAATTTCCCCCACTCCAACCCTATTTTTCGCGATAACCGTACAATTGATATCACCAGAAAAATTCAAATCTCTGGAATCCGGTCCTCGAAATAATTTTCAATTATTCCATATCCTCACGGATAAAAATATTTTTTTGGAAATTCTGGAAAAATATTTTAAATGCGTTTGCAAATTTTTTTTAATACTGAACATTTTTCTGAGAAGTTTGAGAAAATATTTCGATGAAAATTTTTTTTCTATTTTTTTTTTTCTGTGTAGCCAGCCGTCCCCGTGACAATTAGTCAACGCAATAATTAACGGGTATGCTGTCATAAAATCCATTCTAGAAATCAATATTATCGCTGAGATAATTGTTTTATTTTTCTCAATGCGTAATGAGAAAATATGTTTCCTGTGAAATTGCCTCGACGGATCAATATTGTCGTTGCGATAATTTTTTTCCGTGTGTTTAATTTATAATAAGTAGATCTGCTTTCGGTGTGGCTCACATAATTGCCCCACCTCACGCACGAAAAAAAAAAAAAAAAGAATGTTTCGATATCGACGAGAATCGGGCTCATTTGCTTATCAGATCTTGTTGTGCATCATCATAATCATTAAAAGTGAATTAAGAAAGACAGAAAAGCCCGGGCATTAACAATTTATTATTTTTTAATAAATACAGGAGTTTTCTCAGAGTTACTAACGATTCCCCTGGGAAATAGTCGGGGAATTGATGTAAGAGAAAAAATGTTGCGCTCGGCACCGTTAGTACTTGCTCGGTGGCATGATAAAACATAGATGGATAATTTTATCGATGTTACTGTCCTTGTTGAGAGCAATGGAACGTCTTCATCATCAGTTGGGACTCGGGGGACTGTCTCTGACGTATGTGACAATAAAAAACTAGACTGGAATCGCGAGTTGAGACGAGTGAACCTTTCTGGATACCCAGGAAGATGGGAAATGCCTTCTCCAGATGCTCTTGTTGTTTATAAACACTAAATGCACTACAGGCTTTCGAAAAAAATTCTCTTCCAGGGAATAATCACTGATATTTTACGGACAGTAATATTGACTGTGATTTGGATAAAAAAAAAAGATTTATGAAAACTCTCTGCAATTTATTTCAATTTTCGTTGAATTCTGAATTACATTGAATTTTTTAATTGAAAAATATTTGCAGAACTGATTTTCGAAGTCTTTGATTTTTCCACGAAATTTATGGTTTTCTCTGAAACTCAAAAATATCATTTAAATCCAAAAAATCACTCAAAAAATAGATAAATAATCAATAATAAGTTTTCGCAGCATAATTCGCATTTTAAAAATCACCAGTCACTTCTTCTTCGATATTAAATCTGAATTTCAAAGAATCCTCCAACAGAGTAATAAAAAATCACAAAAACTAGATTCTCTAATCCCAGAAATCGATTACAAATGAACCGTTTGATCTCATGTAAATGAGTATTTCCGGTGCACTAAATGACGTACAAAAAAACCCTTGAATTTGAATGTTTGCTGAATCCACGTGTAGAAGATTTCCCAACGATGGAAATGATGGAAATAATGGAAATGATGGAAATGATGGAAATGATGGAAGTGCAGATCAGCTGACTAAATCACCGAAACAAAGAGCCAGATAGAACTGTGAGGAAAAGACTATAATGGAAAAGCAGTGAAAGGTAATAACCCCCAGAGAAAAGCGACTAGCTGTTTATTCCCACACATTAGCCATTGTGAAAAAGGCCAGAGGAAGGTGGTATAGACCACTGAATTAAAACGTTGGACACGGGACATGATCCGGTACAGTGTCCAGCAAGAACTTCCACTTATGTGACGCCAACTCCACCACTAAGTGATGCCACATGGGGGGAAAACGGTGTAGAGTTGTTTAATTCATGAGGTACGATAACGTGAAACACTGTGTTAGGTGACTCGATATGGCACTGGCTCGTCGAAAACTATACAGTCTCGTGGTGTACATCGGGATTCCTTACAACCGACGACCATGTTAGGATATGAGGGGTACATGCCCCGGACAGATGAAACACCTGTGTTGGCTATAAAAGGACGCCGGTCGAATAGAGGAAAGGGTCAATCAACAATTTAATGCTTTATCCACGGGATTGTTGAGATTACCTCCGTGATAAAAAATTTATCATCCATACGCCGTTATAGAAATTCATCGAAATTACGGGAATCTGTAATTGTCAAGGAAAATCTCTTCATCATCGGGAAATTAAATTACGCGCCATGGAAAAATGTCGATTTAAATCAATAATAGATTTTTTTTTCATTTTGTGGATGATTTTTATTGGTCACTTGGGTTTATTATTTTTTGGGAGAAATTAATTTAATTGATACTCGATATCGGTGAATGCAAAAATATTTTTTCAATTCAATTTTCTATTCAATCAATTTTCCCAGAGACAAATTAACAATTTTCCTTTTTCATTATTTTATTAAAAAAAATGGGGGTAAAAAAAATATGATAAAAAAACGGCGAAATTTGAACAATTATTATATAACTGACCCACCACGAAGTAGCAACCGCGGTATTACAGGGAATCGACTGGAGGCGCATCGAGTCTCTTTTCTGAAGAGAATTTGATGGCGAGTTTATGTTAAATGGATTAGACATGGGAATGTGAGCAGTGGATGGATTGCCAAGCCATTTCGAGAATGGAGACCGCGCGACGCGTTCCAAGAACGACTTGGATAGCACGCTCCCCAGGTTGTGTTTTACAGTCCCATGTTATTCGTCTCTGTGGCCAAGACATCGTCACCGAAGGTAGAATCAGCAAGAACCCTCAAGCCAAAACCAAAAAAAAAAGGAGAAAAAAAAGGAGAGCAATAAAAAACGACGAAACAAGAATGAAAAAAGTGAAATGGAACCTGGAAGCTGAAGCCACTCGCATCTGGTCCAAAAACGTACCTTCATTATCCCCTTGCTGGAATTATTCTCAATATCTTTTATTTGTTTAACCGTTTATTTGTCTCATCATCTCCTCGGTGTCGTGAATCCTCGTGGGTCAATGATTCAGGGAATCAGAGAAAGTGACGAGCGTCACTTTATACCGTCTCTCTCGAAAAGAAAAAAAAAAATCTCTCCGCGGAGAACCAGAAAATCACGCGAGGCGCCATTCGCTATTTATTACCCCATTTAATTTGCCTCTTATCCAATAACTTGGCCAGCATTTCTCCAACAATTTCACCCTGGCCTCTGGTGCTTCTGAAAAGAAAGGGAAAGAAATGGACGGACATCGGGAGCTGGGAGTAATTGGTCCTCTCGAAATGTTTGACGGGTTAATCCCTTCGTACTTCCAGGAAGCCGAAATACGGTTGAGGGAAAAAGATACTCGGCAAAATATCTGGACATGCTGGAATTTCACATCGGTTTCGGCCAAGGAGCTCGGACTTGATGAAGAAAGCTCAAGCATTTGTGGAATGGGGTCTAACCCGGTCTCATACCGCACCGGGATGTACGGCATGACCACATCAGGGATTTAAGGTGATTTACACTTTTGGAAAATTGCTGTACTTGAAATTTCAAGTTGGATACTTCATTTTGGAGGAGAGAGTCCGAACTGAAAGCTCGCAGCTGCTCTTGATAAAAAATATTTATCAAAATTATAGGTAAATACCTGAAAGACTGCAATTTACAAGTATGCATTGGATTAATTACTTCACTTGAAAGTAATTTAAAAAATGTTTAATCAAATATTTTTGATAGTGATTATATGGTATGACGTTTCTGGAGTTTGGAATTTTAGGGAAATCTAGTGAAAATTGAATGGTGATTTTTTTAATTCAAAATTGCATTGAAAAATTAATTATTGGATAGCAACAATCGGTAACACTTCTGGGGATTTACTTGGAAATTTGATGGCGATAGGAGAAGAATTTTGATGTTCCCCAGAAATTTCGTACAATTTCCCGAATTTTGGGGCGAAAAATGAAAAAATTCAGGGTCCGCCCTCGTCTTCGAGGAATTTCGAGTATTTATCTTCAAATCCCATGAAATATTCTCTTCTAAATGACACATTATTGGGAAAATATTGCTCTAAATCCCTGAAAATGAAAACCTCCTCCGAAAAAATTATCGGAATAAAATAAATATTCAGTAAAATTACGGAATTTAATTTGGCTTATCGATTGCGAAATCAACTCGAAGAATTGAAGTGACGATATCGTAATTTTTCTCAGATAATTGATAAAAACGACAGAACGCCAGTGGAATCTTCTCTGACTTGAGAGAAATAAAAAATCCCGTGACAGTTCCTCAAAATTTCCCACAACCCCATTTCGCTGCAGAATTCCAAAAAAGGCAGATAATTTTTATTGAATATTTCTGTCCGTGTACTAAAAAATGAAAAGACCTCAATTTTCCATGTCCCAATATAAACCAGCGATGTCCTGCAATTATCTCCAAGTTCGTCAATTCCCGCGGGGAATTTCTCCACAACCCATTGTTAAAAACCAAAAAAAAAAGAAAAAAAAATACGAAAACCAAGAAAATGACCCCGACAAATGACATTTTCATTAAAGGATATGATCTCTACGTAACCCCATAATTTGATACACGTTAGAGATAAGGATACAATGCCGAACCTCTCGGAGGTAAATACTCGTGGAGGAGTTTTGTGCGATAGCGTAAAGCGATATAACCGAGGACAGGTAACACGTGTAACGTGTATAAACCTCAACCATATACAAACCGACCATGCAACCATATACAAACCCATGTACAAAGGGCAATGACGACGAACCCAAACTCGACGAATGTGCGCACGGCTGGTCGTTCTAACGAGACCTCTAATTTCAACGGAAATAAAATGCCCTCAGCAAACAAGTCCCAAAATTTTATACTCTCAAAAAATGACCTAATTACTCTTCAAATGTCAATTGAACTCACCAATTATTACGAAAAACTCTATTTCAATGACTAAAAACGGTTGGTTATTATTAATTATTTATTTGTTATTCTATCAGATTCAATAATTAATTACAGAATACTACGAAAAAAATTCAGAACTGTTCCGCAAAGATGATTTTAATGAAATATTTTTCTCTCCGTGCGAAATATTGATATTTAGACCGAAATGTATTATCGAATAACCGAAAAATTTCGACGAGTGCATGAAACTCATAAAAGTAGTAATTGAAGTAGTGAGTGGGATGTAAGAATGTCAAGGGTGTCGGTTACTCGGGGGAGATCCTTTGAAAATAGCCCCGAGTGCTCGGCGCAAGGTACAGTCACGCCAGGATCCCGCTAATGGGCTTTAATTGTGCTCCGTGGTGCGCGCAATTGCTCTGTACTCTCTGTACATACAGCAAACGGTGTATCCCCGTCTCCTTTTACTAATGCTCAACCCTACCGACACGTTGTGACATCAAGTTAAGATAAGTGCAGTTACGGAAATTGAATAATAATTGCGGCATGGCTACGGGTGCCCGCGGCTCGCACACATTCGTCACGTTTTCTCAATGGACGTGTGTTGTTATGAATACATTGTCGTATTATTTTTTTATTGTTGTTCTTGGAGGTGTAGTGGTGGCCTCTTCGAGAGCTCCCATTGCTTTTTGTCTTACTTATCTCCGACATCTTCTTAATTACCATTCCGTTGGAAATTCTAAAACAATGGACTCACTGGTTGGCTGACTTAACACAGTGTTATGCTTGTGGTTAATCGTCATCCGTTTGACGTTTGTTTTATTCTTTGTTATAAATTGATGGCTGGAGGATCAGCATGATTTTTTAAAACTTCACTTGGGGATATTATTCGGTGGATCCACGTCGGTCATATTTGCCGCACGTGGAGGGTAATTTTTTCAGTCAATGGAAGTTGTTCAATCGGATTCAATTATGCTTGGAATATTTATCGTTTTTTGGGAATAACAAATCGGTCGTTAATTATTCGTTTTTTAATATCATATTTGGTGTTTTGCAAGATTTTTGGGAAATTCAGTGTGGAAAATTATTTCGGTTCAAGTATTCCACAGAAATTATTTATGGTGGCCGATTATTGAATACATATTATTTTTATTTTCACTCGAACATCTGAAATTTTAACAAATTGTTCTTATAATATTTACAATTGGTTCACTACACTGAGAGAAATATTCAATAAAAATTACGTGTATTTTCCGTAATTCTGCAGCGAAATGTGGTTGTTGGAAATTTTACGGAACTGTCACGTAATTTTTATCTAAAGTCACAGAATTTTTTCGCGGTGTTCCGTAATTTTTATCTGAATTATCGGTGAAAAATAACGATACCGTCACTTAAATTTTTCGAATCAACTCCGTAATCGGTAAGTGAACTGAAAGTTCCGTAATTTTTACTAAATATTTCTCTCCGTGTAGAAGTAAAAACTAAATTTACAAAAACGGACGCTCGACTATAAAAATTTGCGAATCATTAAATAATAATAAAACCAAAACCAGTAGATTTTTTCACGTCAATCAGGTCCATGGATACCATTAAAAAAAAATCTGAATAATGAGAAGATATCGGCAATAACTCGTCGATAGGCTGAAATTTCCCAGGCTATTTTATCAGAAGTTTTTCCTCATTCAGGACCAATTACCTACCCTCAAAATATTACATGAATAATACATGGCCTCAGGTGGATGCAAGTAAAGAACACGGAGCTTGGAAATACTTGCTTCCGGCCACTCTATCTCCAACATTGTTTGTCATACGGGCGTTGGTTATTTTATTCCTACAATTGCGCAATGAGCCTCCATGCTTTGGTTGACGAGGTACGCTAATGCGATTAAAAAGTCACAATGATCACCATCAATTATAAACAATTATCCATAGGAAGGCGGAAGGGGAGAGAAAAAAAAAATGTATAATTACGAGTCATTAATCAAGCTGACGTGAGAGGGCAGATGAGCTGTATGATGTACACGTGTTTTATGATTCGACACATGCACGTGTATAATCGAATAATTTTTTCATCTGACCAATTTACATATTTATTTAATTACAAATGTAAATTTCATAATTGAATTTTACATCGATATTTATGCATCGACTGGTAAACCTACCATTTTTTTTACAACTCTATAAATAATTGTAAATTAACTTGGGTATTTTATTAGCTTGAGTCAGCAAACGAGTACATCATGTACACATTCATCCGCGTAGAGATTATAATCCGTGGCATTACAAAGTCCGTGCGCTCGCAATTCAATTTAGTAATTAGAAGTGACATTGTGTGTAATTACACTGGGTGGATAATTGTAATTGTACTCCTGTATCACTACAGCGAGGAGAAACTAATAAAAAGAGGTGAAGGTGGAAGGGAATGAGGGAAAAGGAGGCGAAATACGTATATATGGTTTTGCGGTGAAAAAAAAATGCTGAAACGACGGGAAACCTCGCGTGCGATCGCTAGTTGTTCTTGGAATTATTGCAAGGACGAATTTGCAATGTCTATGTACAACCCGAACCGGCGACTGGCGCTTCCTTCAACCTGTCCACGTGTTTTCGGATGATTAAAGTAGTTTAGTTCATTACGATGTACTGTGGGAAAATTACACTTGACATTTCGCGATATCCATTTTATTCATATTTATCATTTTATTTTTTTTTATTCTCTTTCTTTATTATATATACTTATATAATTATTGTTCAATCCATTTTATTTTTAATTGAAATAGAATTAAAATTCAAATTTCAATAAAATAAAATATCCACCTTCCATTAATGGTCTCACCAAATTTGCTGAAATTTTTTTGGAATTTCCGTGCATCTGTCAGTGATGAAAAATTTTCCCGTTGTGCCGGAAGTCCTAGAAATATTATTAATAATTAATGCAGCTGATTAAAAGATATTGCATATTCATATAATAGCCCATATAAACCGGGTCCTCAAGATTAAATCAATTAGATTTGATTACATAAATATTCCCACTGATTAATAATCACGGAGATACGAGTTATTGGAATAATAAGTATCAATGCGGTAATTAATATTAAATGAGTTGGACTATTTATTTATATTTTTTTTTTACGAATGAAACAATTAGACATGTATATCAGTTTCATAATTGATTCTCAGCATACATTAACTATCTCGGAGCTGCTATCAAATGCCATGCGTCAGTGAAATCTGATCCATTGGCTTTCTAATTGAACGCAACACATACTCGTTGACAGTGTAATTTATAATTACGCGTATATAATGCACTTGAGATCTCCGTTGGTGTTTTATATTGAAGTAGCGCTTTCACTCGAATGAGGGAATTTAAAATCGGTGAAAATTAGAGCGGTAGAAACTTGACGGTTGCTCAATTCCTTCACCATTTTTATCCGCAAATTGATCAATTAAATTGTAAATCACATGGCTTCATTTCTGTTGATACACGATTTAAAATGAAAATGAATAAAAAAATATATATAGCAGTTGGATCATTATCTCGGGGATCTCATCACCCATAAATAGTGTTTTTGGTGCAAAACGTGTGAGTTTAAAAGGGACAAAAAGCCACGAGAAAATCACCGATAATTCTTAATTGCCGGGGTGTTATCTAGATTCTGGGGAACATTCTACCGGGAGCATGTATCCATCGATGCGTCTATTAGTCCGACGGTGAGGAATTTGCAAGTATGATGGAATTAAAAATAAAAACATCGTGTTAGTGTTTTTAATGTGTGTGTGCGCACCCTCGAGCTGTATAAATCTCTCGATGACTCCAAACATCTTGCATTATAATATGTAATAGAACGTGTTGAGGCAATACAGGTGACCGCAATGAGTTGGCTAATTAGTTTTGTTACGACAAGACGCTCATTTGCATAGACATAAATCATCGATCAATTTTCATTAGCATAATTCAGGGATTGGAGTCCGTGGGATTTTTCTTCCTGTCGGTGTGGGAGACGCCCAGAAAAATTGATGATCTCAAAAAAAAAAATGAAATAGAAAATTCAACTCAAAAATTGACATGTAATGATTTTCACATTGACTGACTAGAAATACAATTAAATATTCAATTTGAAAATGAAGATAAAAATTATTGGTGATATCTTCTTATTTTTTAGAATTTTTACTAATTCCTGTGGAACAGTTGATAAAATTAAGATAAAAAATTATACTGTTTTTAATTTTTGTTATTCGATGTCTCAGTAAACTTTTACAATTAAAATTCATAAAATATCATTGAACAATCACAAAAAAATACGAAAAAGGAGAGGATACTGACAATAACTCCATAACATCGTGGAAACAATTCATTCAATTAAACTGAATTATTTGTGCCAATCAAATAAGGCATTAATTCCTCTCAAATAAAGCGATTTTTTAATTCGATAACTCCATCAATTGCGTTGAAGGTTAAATTAACTTCAAGTTTGCATTGCACATGACTGGTACCCCAGGAATAATAAATCGACCATTTCTCTGATAATTTTGTCAGTATAATCGAGTTTGTCTTTGCAATAATGCAAGTATCGAATATCGCTGTCTCGATCTTCGGCAAATACTGGAGAGACGACAATTTCGGAGTGGAATCGAACGATTTGGGTGTTGAGTTGTGTTGAACATAATGTAAAAAATCGAGTTATGATATCCAGTCTGATGCATGTGGTGCTTTCAACAAATCGATTTGGCAATTTGTGAATCGTTTGATCGCGTGCCTGTGACGATTATTATTCGCCTCGTCGCCGCGTGATCCCCGCCCGATCTCTCGATTGATCAGATTGATAAAACAGAGGTAGGATTTTTGTTTTTTTTTTTCTAGCCGAAAATTTCGGGACACGATGTTGAGTTAGGGTGGGGCAGGAGGGGCCAGGAGAGGGCCGAAAGGGACAGGAGGGGGCAAAAGGGGCCAGGAGGGGACAGATGGGGTAAGAAGGGGGACCGAGGTGTCGATTTCCATTCTAGTCGTATCATTAATACAAAAGGCAAGGTCGGTGAAAGGAACGCCAACGGACGTATAATAGCTACCACATTAGTCGAGGATAGCCATCACTCATACACGTATTACAATTTTTTTTTTTTTTATTTATTTAATTTACTGTGAATGCCGATCCTCCGTGCTGTTGTTTTTTTTATCCGATAGTTTATTTTTCAATAATTTATTACTGGTGTATTGTTGCTGTTGACAGTTACGCCAAGGAGATTCAATCAATTGTCAGATGATTATGTAAATGAATGGAGTACAAATTGACGGGTTTACGATTGTATTAAGCAATTAGTGGTGGTCATCTTTTTATACTTCCTTATGCAATAACGTACTTTCCAGAGGAAACCAAAATGCGCGTTAAGGAAATTCCGCGAATGTTGGTGATAACGAATGGTTGAGTAAGGATATAAAACCACTCTTTCCGGTTGGTGAATTTGCGGGGGATTCTTTTTTTTTTTTTTTAATAGAAATCGAAATGGTTCTTTTGCACTTGACGCGTTCATTAATGTCGCGGACAACGGAGGAATCGGTTAATTTGAGGATTTCATCAGCGCTAGATTCGTTCTCAGTATTTTATGAAGAGATTAGGCGGGACAGAAACGTCAAGTCATTAAGAGGTATTCGATGAGTAATTAAAAATAATTGAGACAGTTCCACAATTTGGAAAATGACTCTTTAATGATTCTCTTTAATGGACAATTGATTGGGGGAAATATTTCAAATTGGTTATTAGAAATTTTTTTCGTTTTTATTGATTATTGGAATTTAATTGCAGAGAGTACTGGGCGAGGTAGCAGCGAGGCTGTCTCACAGACGAGCCCGGCAAGTAGTACAGGAAGTTTGGGAGTTAGTCAGCAGTCTCAACAGCATCATCAGCAGCATACGAATCAGGGACAAATGGGGATATCGGCCACTGAGGAGAGCAGACACGATGATGAGGGGGTACATCCACGTGCTGCACCAACCAGTCCTGAGAGTGATGCTGAGGTCGACGATTTTGCACCCAAGAGGAAGCAGAGGAGGTACAGAACGACCTTCACGAGTTTCCAACTTGAAGAACTTGAAAAAGCATTTTCAAGGACACATTATCCGGATGTGTTTACCAGGTTAGTAAGATTTATGACAATTGTACGAATGCATGAATAATCTTGAAATGTCATGGGAAATAAATCTTGATAAATTATTTAAATTATCATTTTCGGGTTTCCCAGAAAAAAATTTCTAGGATTCGGGATTTTAATCAGTGGCTTGTAATTAAACGTTAATGTCTAAATTCTTTATCACTTAATGGGAAAACATTTTCCAATCGGATGGAGAATAGAGATTACTTTAAAAAACCTTTTTGATATTTTAAACAAATAAATATTGAATAAAAAATTTCCAACGGATTTTTTTTCTGGAAATGATTGTCTCTCAACTCTCAGAGAATAATTGAATTTTAATTACCAACGTCAACCCAAGACATTTCAAAATGAAATTAAATTGAAACTGAATGAAAAATTCTTCTCTAACGTAGGAAAAAGTGCGTTAAAAAATTCCTCAACCTAAAACCAAACGAAAAAACAATTATACAGACACTCCACCATTAAAAAAAAAATCAAGTCGAGTTAACGGTTTCGCGGAGAGAAAACAGGCTAATATGAATTTTCAAGTGGAACAAAACTAGATCCACCTCCCTGATGATTCATCAATCATCAGCGACTCCCCCCGCGTCCTCGTAAAGACACAACAAATCATTGATGTATTTTCACCCGGCGTTGGTCATCTCTCACGCCCGGATCGTTATGCAAATTTTATTCTCGCACTCGTTGATGCGTTGCACGCCACCAATCAAGTCCCACAGCATAAGCCCCAGTCCACATCCTCATCTTTTATTTCATTATTTTCAATTCCCCATTGGTAGACGAGTTGCACCGCTTTATTCATGATTTTTTCATCGGCGGATATGCGAGTCGTGGCGTCTTCTCCTATTATCCTACATTGAAATTAACTTTCAACCCCACTTTAAAGAACACCCAGTTGGTAACTAATAGCAGTGTAATCGCTCGTAATAGGTACAGCTCTTTCTCCTTCACGTTTATCATGCGCATAGTGAGTCTATTTCCATGCACTTCACAATTAACGGATAACTGCATTAAATATGCAAAGGGTGGATTAATGGGGGCGGGTGGGTGATAGGAAGGGAAGGGAGGGGTATATTAAATGATGGACGATACAATTACTCGGTTTTCCCAGTTATTGTGTAAAAAAGAAACAAATTATGTGCACTTATGTACAATAATAGAGAATGAAGAAAACATCATGTAAGATTGTAATCAATGCCTCCTTGTGAGAAACCAATTGTCATGAGCAGCAATCATCAACAATTTTCCATTAATTTTCCTGTACTTCTATTATTTATAAAATTGCGTTATTACTGGGAGTCTCGTAAATGTTGTACAGCGCTAATATAGTATACAAGTTAATCATCGTTGTTTCTGTTCTTTCGAATCTATCCAATGACCGCAAGCCTCTTTCAGCGGACGCTAATTGGATTTTATGGCCGTTCGAGTTTATTGGATAGGCTTATTCAACTTGATGTGCATTAAATAGTTGATGCATATTCAACGATGTCGGGGTTGTTGGATGAATTCTACATGATGGTAACATTGAAGTCCAAATGATTTTTCATGGTTTTATGTTTCATTGCTTGTTAAGGGTCTTTAGATCAGTCCTGACACGCGTTCGCTTCAACTTTCTTTTGAATTTTTTTCCGATTGCGAAATATTTTCCACGACAGGGGACCACTGGGTCATTAGATTTTATTTGATCTCCATAGATTATCCTAAACTTAACGTTCGATGTATGAGAATTTTTCCTGATTTAATGATTTTCCAAGATGTGGAAGCCAGAAGGTCAGATGTTGTTGAATATAGTTTCTCAGAATGATGATTGATTAGAATCACAAAGACAGCTGTTGTTAATGAGACATTGAAATCCCCAATGTTTCCCCGTAATTTCATGTTTTATCGCTTGTTAAGAGTCTTTAGATCAGTCATGACACATGTTGGTAATTGATTTTTATTTTTTATGGAAATTACCGGAGACGGGACCGGGAGTAATTACATGTTATTGTTTATGGAGATAATATCACGGAACTGATGCGGAATTGCTATCGATTATCGTCCCAAACGGTGTACCGTTGAAATATAATAGATTTTCCAGTTAAATTTCTTGTTAAATATTGTTACTCGCTGTGTTGCCTGAAGATTGAGATCCCAATGATTTTCCATCGTGTAAAGAGTCTCAGGATTACAGTACGTTACTTATTGATTCTGATATCGAACAAGAATTATGAAAGCCCCGGGTTTCGAAATAATTAAACATTATTGTTAACGAATATAATCTGGCAAAACTGATGATCATGGACGGGTAGTAAACCACTTTAGTCCTGCAGTGGACGCTCGGTTTATATCGATTATTATCCCAAACACTACTGTGCAGGCCTTTCAAGATCTAATTTAGATAAGAAAGTATATACCTCCGTGAGCTACTACCATAACCCAACCGTATCCACCAACCAGTCCACACAAGTTGCCCTCATAATAAATGCCACTTTAGCCATGTCAATTTTCAGATAATAAATAATCAATTTCTCTCCGTAGAATAATTACCCACGGGATTAAACTAGAGTGGCTATTTTTTTATTTCGCTTGATCATTGCGTACATCCAGTGTTAATGCGTAATTGGTAATTTCATGAGAATGGGGGAATGACTCGGCATCGAGTGGCGATTAATGAAGAGGGCCCACACAAAGGCACAGTGAGACCAGTGGGCCCAGTGGGCCCAACGGGCCCTGCTTGGGATCGCGGAAACAATCATCGTTATTAAGTTTCACCGCTCTGACTCTCTCTACCGGAGGCTCCTCTCTTCCACCATTCTTAGTTTTTTTTTTCTTTGACCCCCTCTCTCCCACCCCCCTTTTCTGCGTTTTTTTTTCTCCCTTTTCTACTTTGGGTTGAGGGATACTAAACTATATATATAACCAAGTCGTTTCTCGGGAAGTTGGTTAAACCTTTCCGGTCGTAAAATGAAATTACGTTCAAACAAAGGGCTTGGGGTTTCTTGTTTTCATTCGTTGGGTCTATTAACACGCTGTATGAATTTAATAATGTCTCATGTGTAGACGATAATCCGGGAATATTGGAAATTTCGGGGGACTCTATTGGAAATTATTTTTATCTGAGGATTTTCGGAGGTGGGCGATTTTTTAGGATAGTTAGAAATTTTATACTTTTTTTTTTGAGTTGAAATTTTGTAATTGGATGTTGATAATTTGATAAGAATATTTTGAGGGATCATGGTGAGTCGAATTATTTACGTCTGTGTTAATTGTTGAATTATCTCCGAAAATTTGAAGTTTCGACGGAATAATTCGACATGTGATGGGGATCAATTAAAATTTGAGAACTTCAATTAAATATTCCTCGATTTTCCATCAATAAAAATGGTTCCGCCAATGAAAAATTGATGATTTTAAAAAGTCACAGATAAATATTAAAAACCCATAATTTCACTTTCCCTCCAAATACTCCATTACAATTAAATTATCCATGTAAAATTACTGAACATTATCAAAACTAAAAATAAATCTAACTAATTGAAATACTCGCGCGACGCGTGTCGATTGAATTCCCCGTGCAAAAGTAACGATTTCCCACAGCATTGGAAATCGTGAATTCCTTATTAATTTCGAAATTTGTCTCAAATATATCTGAAGAATGCTCCGCCGGAAGGGCGTATGAAGTGTTTAAAAAATTTTTAGCCGTGACGCAAGGAGATGAGATGGCAATGTCCAGGAGAGAGAGAAATAAAGAGTAAAAGCAATATTAAATAACACAGAGAGTTGGGGAAAGTGGGAGATATATCGGGGGAATAAGACTGGTCGAGTTCCTGCAACTGGGTCCATCCCTCCTCCGATTGGCGGTAGCGTAGCCAATCCGTAATTGACTCTCTACCCGGCATACGCGTATTAAGCGCACATTACGCACGCATTTACTGCACTTTGAGACATGAGCTACTGGCTACTCCATTCCAGAGATGATCTTAGGGATTTTCCATTAAAAAAAAAAATTATCGACATTACTATAAAGGAGTTGACACCATATTATACGCAAGGAGAAATATTCCATCAAATGACGTGTCTTTTCCGTAATTCCCGAGGGAAATGTGACTGTAGGAAATTTTACGGAACTGACAAGTGATTTTTATTCAAAGTCATGGAATTTTGAACTATTAGACGGCGCACCGCCATTTTTACCTGAATTATCTGTGGAAAATTAATATATTGTTAATTAAATTTTTTGAGTCCATTCCGGTTTCGATTAATTGGTATGCGAATTGAAAGTTCTGGAATTTTTACTGATTATTTCTCTCTGTGCATCGGTCGAAGTGTGATAGCAGCGAGAATCGATTTTTCTCTCGATTGTGAAATTGATATCATGCATAATACATGATGTTTCCACATCTGTAATTAACGACGAGTGAAAAATAATATTGATTCGTCAATTGATGAAGCAGTGTAAAATCCTACATTAAAATAATGTCTATAAATGACGTGCCCTCGTCATTCGATCCTGAAAAATAAGATTGGAAATTTGTAATGACAGAAATAAAAAAACGATCGAGAAAATGGACTTGAAAAATCGAGTGGCCATTCCAAAACACTCGATCACGAATCAAAAAATCTAGATCATCTCCAGGAAGACTCCAAGATATTTGAGCAGTGCTGAACCCCAAGAATTGTTCAATTCCGGAGAATAATTCTCAAAAAAAAATTGATAAAATGAATAAATAAAAGAAGCAACAAAAGAATCAGGATAAATTTAATAAATTGCTGGCGAAGCAAAAAGATAAATCTCGAGGGAAAATTGCCTTGTAAAGTTCTCGTTACACTCCGTTATTCCTGGAACTCCGGTGCTGAATTCCCGTGCGCTTTGCGGACGGTGTCAAACAATGATAATTAAGATTGCGCCATTGCCCCAGGGAGACAATCACAGGAGGCCCCCAACGCGTTGAAGTGTACCCGTCTCCTGACCTCACAGGTTAATTAGATAATGTAATTGTCCTATAATTACAAGAATTACCCGCGCGCCTAACCTCCGAGGCAGGTATCATAGTGATGATGTTGGCCACGCGATTCCTTTCTCCTCATCTCCCTCACTCCCATTCACCTTACCATATGATTTTTCATCCAACTACCTCCTCTCACCATTATTTATTTCATTTTCCATCGGTTTAGCGCACCATCAAAAGATACGTGTGTGCCCCCATGTATATGCGCGCATTTGGAATTAAAATAATTTCCGAGGAAGATTCGAAAGGAATCGTCCGACACGAAGGACATGCGCCCAAGAGTTTACGAAAAGAAAAAAAAAAAGGAGAAAAAATTATAAAGAAAAATGAGCAAGAGCCCCAAGTAAGTGCGAGAATCGAGGTTACAAACCAGTAGCTTACGCCTTATCTTGCGGTGAATGGAGGGATAATTAGGAGTGGCCGTCTAACCGCGAAAATTCGTGATCTTATTAAGCCAGTGAGTGTACTGAAGTTTACACCGAGTAAAATACTCCAGTTCACAATGACTCATTGCGACTCATAATAAAACAACAATTTTCATTCCCTCCACTGCTTCAAACATGGATATCACCGATAGATAATTGCGCAGGAGGGGATTGCAATCACCTAAGTAATTGTTAAGCTGAGAGATCACCGTGAAAATCTTTGTCCCACTCACTCTCTCAGTCTATCGTGTGTAATCCCACGTTTTATCGTTAATTTCCTCTCTTTCCCGACATTTGAATTAAAATCCGTGGAAGACGGGGCACGAAAACGCCGAGGAACAAAAAAAAAAACCGTGAAACCATCGTAAAGTGCGCAAAAGACGGACAAAACTCACCTGTAACTCGCAATTTCTGCCACGGACCTGTGGGTCCCCTGTCATTTATTCTCTCGCCGCTTTTCCGAATCCATTCGGGCGTGAAGGAATATTACGTTTGGCGCACAAATGGGCACCAGCGAGAGGATAATTGAATCGTGCTTCTTTAAATGCGAGCCTTCATATTCACTCCCCTCCCTCTTTTACTATTCTAGATCTCATTCAGGTAAATGAAGTTTTTTTTCAACTTATTTTTTTCCACAAAATGATTCTCGATGATTGAACAGATTTACTTGGAAAACATGCAGATTGCGGAGTATCCTTGAGTAATAATTTTTCCCAAGACTGATTGAGCATGAACGGCAAAATATTGGCTACATCAATCAATTTTTTTAATTTCTTGTCAGTGATTTTTTAATATTTTTTTTAGAGAGGAGTGAACACATTAATTAACAGATGCTCGTTGTTTCAGGGAGGAACTCGCCATGAAGATCGGTCTTACCGAGGCTCGTATCCAGGTGCGTAAATACATTAATTAATGGTGATGAGGGAGAAAAAGAAATACGAGATATTCAATTCGTCATGCATATCAAGTGACGAATATAACCAACGGGGTTTATTATATTGTACGTTGAAAAGCCCGATGGTAGATATTTACGGGAATACATGTTGCGTGAACAGCCGGCTAATTTGCTCAATTAGTTTAATTTATTCTCAGTACATACACGGGTTTAATACACAAGAGATTTTATACTTACCCTTACCACTTTTACCCCATTAGGTCACTTTCTTTGATAATACCACTTCCATGCTGACTGTGATACCCCTACCACTCGTTTTCACCGCCATTACTCGTGGGTTAAGACTGCATTTTTCTCGGTTATTTTGAGAGTACTTGCGAAATTATCGCGTGACGTTAAACATTCTGGCATCGTGACCGACATATCTTCGAATTCAATGAGGCAAATACGCGGATTAAGGGAGAAAGAAAATCCGGGGGATCTCCGAGTGTTATTTACTTTGCCATAATTTTTTTTTTTTGCCAATTCCCCGTGAGAATGTTTCAAGTATTTTTCCAATTCAACCCTAAATTGATTCTTCCAACAATAATCCCCGATTGTTAATTAGAGGAAATTTCAGAGTTCATTACTTCAATTCTGGGATGGCAATTTAAATATTTCAAATATTTTTACATCTCCAAACAGTACGATTCCAATTTTTTTCAATAGTTATCCATAAAGATAAATAATTAGAAGAAGAAAAAGTGGTTGTGAATATGATTGGCGGATTATTATTAATTATCAATTATTGGGTAATCGATTTTATAGAAAAAGAATCGGACGATAAATTCAAATTTAATTATCAATCAATTTCATATCGCTTTCTACGCGATCGACATCTTTGACTTTCACAAAAATATGAAAAACACGTACGATTGGCATATTCCATTCCCACACGAGAGAATACCGCATCCATCTAATTACATTTACCCCTCGAAGAATAATGAAGCCATAATAACCATGAAGTAATTGCTATTGAAATATCTAAAAAACGCTGTCGAATATCTTCAATCTACACCAGTCCATTAAATTACCAAGTTCCATTGCACGTCTGTCGTAATGAATAAATCGGATAAGTACTTGTACATCAATAGAAAGTGAGAACCACTGAGTGAAAAGAATGACACGCATCGAGGCCTGTAGTTAATCATTTCGTAGAAACTTGATGGCAAAGAGGTACGTATCCAAGGTAGCATCAAAACCAGTGACCATTGACCATAAGCAAACGGTTGCTCTACCCATGTACTGGTGTACCATATGCATTACCAAATACACACGTTATCCGCGATAATTCGCGATAGTCACGGCTTGAAATGAAATAAAATTGAATTGTCAGGACGCGTGCGCTGTACGATTAATCCAACCAGTGAGAAAAACTCAATTCTTAATTACCGCGTTGATAATTAATTACCCTTCAATGCCGGCTAATCCGAATTTCAACGAATGCAACTGCCAGTCACGTAATAGAAAATCACCAGTCCGTAGCTGATGAAGACTAAATAATAATAATTTTTTTAAATCACAATTTTTTTCTCGCAATGGAAGCGGTGGGGGAAAAAAAAAGTGAAATTTGTCTTCCTAGAAGCTTTCGTCCTCCCTCGCATTCCTCAAACCCATCAAAAATCTTGTGTGAGCCCGGAGAAAAACACGACTACCATCCGAGGTGGTCTCCTCTCTCATTCGGACCCCAAAAGTCCAGGAGTCCAAGGCGTTTGTCGGCAACTGGAGTCCCTTTTTCGTATTATATATACCTTTTCGCGACTCAATGATCGCTCGAAGAGGAGTTCCGGGAAACCCAACGCATCGCGTGAGCCCCGGGCCCTACGATTTCATCTCGAAAAGCTGGAACTCTTCCAGAGGAAGATCAACTTTTCCCGATGTACCCAGATCATTCATTTTTTTACAATCCTGGCCATTCCCGTTTCCATCCCACACCACACCAAGTGGCGAGCCCAACAGCGCCATAAAATATATATATATATAAATTCTGTGATTGAGAGGATTGAAGGTTGCTGGAGTAAACGAACCGTTGTGGGAATAATAGAGTTTTGAGAAAAGGGTGTTAAGCGTGAACCGCGCGGTCGCTCTGCGTGTCGAGAACCCCAGGTGCGAGTTCCTGTGTTCCGCAAGATAAAGTGTCTCTGATAACGCAAATTACACTTTATTCAACAAATAAAATGATCGAGCCCCGAACCCCATCCACGGGCTCCCGCTATTTCAACCTCTCCACGGTAGTGTATTGATTGCGAGAGGCCGCGGCCATCTACCGGTGATTTCCATAAATTCCCACCGATCCCTCGAAATTTTCTCATTTACTCTCCGTCATAGATCATCAGCTCATTATTAACCCATAATTTTTCAATCCTTGTCTACAATTCTTATCTTTATTTATTTATTTTTATTATTTTTATATGAAACACATGGCGGTGGGGGAAAATTAAAACGAATTCGACAGATTAACGATCGGTATACCTGGCCGAACTCGCCCGTACAAATCGAATTGATAATACATCCTGAATGCTAGCGGCCATTATAATTAATGTGCCGCAATTAAGGTGAAACGACTGGATTCCGTGGTGTGTGCGTCGGTGCATTTTGTTTTAACCCCATTGGGATGTTTAGCTTCCCGCTGGGGGGCAATCGTCTTCACCATGGGGGGGCACCGCTCCCCTTCACCCACTTCCACCCCTCCGCGGCCTTTCGCCCCCCGGCTTCCCCAATCCTCAATTTTCCTCTCTAATAATATTGCATGCTCGCCTTGTTCAATTCAACTTTTAACCAGCCATTACAAAATCATATCTGATCATCGCTCTTGTACAAATACTAAACAGAAAGAGCATCGTCATTCTATTCTTACGTGCGTGACTCTGTCTCAATGTCCCTCAATATTAGAACCCCATCGGTATATTATTCACCGGTTTAATGTGTATCATGTTGAGCGGTAGCGGCATCTCTTTTATATCATGTAACAACTTCTAAACAATTTAACATATTCAAGTGGATGAAACTGTAATAAAAGAAAATATTAAAATCTTGGAACGTCGAGTGGTGGGGGGTGAATTTCTTTTCTCTGATGAAAAACGTTGAATAGAATTTTACAACTTGAACTTAATCTCTTTTAGTTGAATTGTTATTATAAAGGACAATAAAATGGAGCCGAGTGAGATAGGATTTGAAGTGGTTCTAGGAAGGAGAGTCAGGAAGGCCACAGCGAAATTCCGCAGGTGCGCTCTCGGTCACGATCGTCTCGTACCGTGGATGATTGGATAAGTTGAATTGTTGTTGACGAATAAACTCTGGATTCATTGCGTTTTGTCACGATATCCCGCACGCGTCGAGTTTAAGCCTTCAAGAGACGAAATATCTCTCCCCGTCTTCCCCCTATCTACCCCCCCTTGCCCCTCTTTGTCTCGTCTATCCATTTCTTTATATTAAGAACAAAAGAATGAACGATCGTTCCGAGTTTTTCGCATTTGTTTGCTTTTTCGGTACCGGTGTGTTCGACCCAACAACCGGCACGAGTCCTCACCTTATATTTTATAACTCGATCCTCTCCCTTCTCCCCTACCACCCACCCCACCCCACTCTTAGCATTCTCGGTTTTACTGAATTAGTGGAGATATTTCTTAATTAAAAGTAGGAAAAAAATCGAGTATTTATTTTCATTCCCGAACGGCGGATGAAGAAGATGAAGCGAAAGAGGAGATCTCAGAGAAACGGGTTGGCCGGAGAAGAGGGAGAAGAAATAAAAGCAGATACTTCACGGAATGAGTCGGGTGTAATAGTAACTTCCGTTGAACTGATTAGAGGCCCTCTGAGATCTCTTCGGGGAACTGATGAAAACGCCATCATCAATTGTTCCGCTTCAACTTCCTTTCTGAGTTGAATAAAATACTACCTTTTGCTGAGGGAAAATAATATACAGAAGAAAGACGAAGAATATCAAATTTACTCTCGAGTTATCGTTATCCAGTTCCCGGCAATTGCCATCGTCCTGACGGAATGGCAATCTTTAAGTAATCTTAAGTCAGCGTAAATCTGGTCAGACAAAATAAATATAAATATCTGCCAAAGTGATCAAACGGGGAAGAACCCTCAATTATCAGTACTGTTTGATGTCGTGTTGCAGGTGTGGTTTCAAAATCGTCGGGCCAAATGGCGGAAGCAGGAGAAGGTCGGTCCACAAGGTCACCCTTACAATCCATATTTGGGTGGAGGTGGTCCACCACCATCAGCAGTTGTAGCGCCAACTCTGCCAAATCCATTTGCCCATTTGGGATCGTTTGCCCTGCGCAAGCCCTTCGAGGCCTTCAGATATCCACCACTTGGTCACGGTCCAATTCTGACTGGAGGCTATCCCAATCATCCTTATCACCGAGCACCACCTCCACTTCTGCCACCGGGGATGCCACTGCCGTACACCTCAGCTGCATCATTTCAAACATTATTAGCCAACATATCAGCAGCCCAACGGCCAAAGATTGTCCGCAATTCACCACCGCCGCAGCCACCACCTCAGCCAAGCCTTTCAGCACCAGTGCCACCACCACCAGCACCTCCATCCCCCGTTGTTGGCCATCCACTACCTCCTGCATCGTCGACCAACACGAGTTCACCAGCTGGCTCACCAACAGGCAGCATAACAGCACTACCTGACATCGACAGAAGGACAAATAGCATCGCCTCTCTGAGACTCAAAGCGCGTGAATACGAACTTCATCTTGAAATGCTTCGAAAAAATGGTGATCTCATAAGCTGAAGAATCGTACCGACTTTACACTATGTTTAACATTCGATAACGTGAAATTTAAGAACAGCAAATCTACTGAGAGGGCAAACTCGACTTCTAGGATCAAATGGAGGAGATCAATGTGGGGGATTGCATGCGATTGGTCAACGATGAGAATTAATAATTTTTCGAGTTATTCGGAAAGCAATTGATTCTTATCATGAGGACTTGTCGGTTCGCTGCAATCGTCGAGAAAAAATTGACAGATTTTTCGATATCCTAGTGAATTTTTCTCCCCTCAGTGTGGATCAGGCTCCCAATGATCGACCAAAGACAGGCTCTTTGGAATTCATTTCTCAAATTCGCGTGATAAATGAATTTTTTTTACCTCTCACAACTAGGAGCTTGAATCTCAATTTGCTTGTCTTATTTTTCCGAGTTTATTAATTCAGGGAGTTACACCGGGTTCCCTTGCCATCGACGTGGAACAAGATGACCACTTTAACAGTTCGACTAATCGATGATAATTATCAGACGGTATTTTATCATCGATTCCTCGAAATGTCGTCGCTTTCAAGTGGTTATTGGTAAATCGCGTCGTTGCAAAGGCAATTCACTCAGCCTTAACGAACCAAGAGTGGCCGTTTTAGATATTTCAGAAATATCTATTCAAGCCGGATATTTATTGGTTTGTCTGTTACACATTCTCAATCCTTAATTTTCGTAACTTAACTATCCACCATGACCCGATCATTGAGGAAACTATTAATGATGGTTTATCATTGATAATTCTCGGGAGCGTTGCGTCATGGCAGGCGATATCTGGGCCAATGAATGAAATTTAAGTGTTGACGATTGAAAGTTGAATATTTGTAACATCCGGTTAGACGTTGAATTCGTGAATTGATGTAAATGTGTCGATCTTAGCAGAGATATTTCTTATATATTGAATCTATATGTTTACGTAGCATATATCACTTATATATACGTTATAAATATTTATACTTATTATATTAAACATATTATATTGTTATTGAGGTTTTACATAAGTGAGCGAGAGAAGTGGTGATTGAGGAGTTGCCTGAACTTGTAAATACCGAGCATTCCGAGGGCCCATTTTTCAATGGCTCAATTGCTATCTTCTTATTTTTATGAACGTGTGTTTAACGGTTGCTAACACGCAACGGGCAACACAAACAAATCCCATTGTTGGATATCGAGGATCGGCCGATTCGAAAGAGGGAAACAAAATTCCCTATCTCAATTACTTAGAATAAGACCAGAAGAAAAATCTCCCCTTTACCAGTCCAACATTCTAATTAGCTTGTTACTATCATTATCAGTCTTCAATTACCATTCCTTCTTTCTTTGCGACGAATAAAAGATATATTGCCAATAAAAAAAAAATATGAGAATTTTCGAATGTACAGTAGCTGTTTTATTTTTTATTCATACCTGCACTCCATTTAGCAGTTTAAACCTTGAATTCCATTTCCTAATCTCCAGCTCTAGCAGTTATTCATATAAATAATACAGTGAACAAATCAATGGATCAACTGAGTCAGAAGCTGAAAAAAATATCTCGATAGGCGATATTATTTGATAGCTAGATAAAAAGTGAAATAATTTTTCGACTTGTTTCTACTAGGAGATTTTAAATCGGGGACTTTATCGGGGATATTTTTTTCCTGGGTGAACAAATCTGGACACCATCATTTTCACGATAGACCCAAAGTGACTTCTCTCTTTATTCTTATCATTTATTCATCAGTGCCTGGAAATTCAGTCGGCTAAACATAGAGCGGACATTACCAAATCGCTCTGGTGTAAACAAATCAGTGAACCTGAGACAACCTCAAATGCTGGTGAAATGAGTGCACCAGAGAGAGCTACAACATCAGGGAGCACAAGGCCTGCGGCATCTTTGCGTTCTCCGGTTAGTTAGTAAAACCCGTCATTACGAGGACGTTTTACGCCCGTTTCTAGCCACCTAATAAGCGCGTCCCATCGTTCGATGATCGTCGACGTCCCGGTGAATTTTACGCTTTTACCAAACGTCTACACTCATCCTACCCCTTTATCTATATTATTTAACGTTAAACTGAGCTAATCGCCGTCATAAAGATCATCAGAACCGGCTCACCGTAATTCAAATATTATCGAGAGCAATGAGATTTTTTGCCGCACGAGAAATCGATGAAAATCTGGCATCATTGAAAATCGCTTGAAATTTCAGTCGCAGTCATTTCAATTTTCAATTGTATGAGTTTTAATTGAATTTCATGTCAATTGAAAACACTCCGTCATTTTTTATTTAACTTCAAAATTACGAAAAAATGGGTTTTCCGTGTTAAATAATAATCTTTTAAGAAATTTAATTAATTATTAAATAATTAAATAATCTCGGCACTTTTGTAAAATTCAAGCTTAAGAGTATTTTTTCCCGTAATAATAATAATTACAATAACAATAATAATTGTCTTTTAACCAAAAGTCAAAATTTCCACGATTTCTTCAATTTTTCTCTATCGCCCTGAAAATTTTAAATTACTACAATATTCCATAAATTAACACATCATTAATTAATTACCCAAAGAATCATTGAATATTGGAATTTTTACCAAAAAATTTCAAGTGCAATTTTTACCAGAAAATCTCAAGTGTAATTTTTACCAGGCGTAACAAGTACTTGGATTGACGAGGGCTGAGTGATAAGAGATGAATTGATAACGCACTTTTTGAATACACATGGGTATCACGTTTTGAGGGGTGGTGAGGGGGCGGAGGGGAGGCAGAGGGGAGGCAGAGGGGAGGGCAAGATGAGAACTACTACACCAGAAGATGAGAGATGCACGGCGTGACGGCCTAATTGAGGCCTTCTTGATTGCATTTACACCGGCAGGCCAGCCTCCTGTATCCCTCGCTAAATCCACCAGTAGGCATTTCCACTTCTCCTCTTTAGTATCGCGCTTCATTCTTATTCCTTACCTCCACCCCTTCATCGTATTTTTTTAATAATTTTTTTTACATTTATTTATTTTCATTCATTACCTTTTTTCCACTATCTCTTGTAACCGCCGACGTTATTATATAAACGTAGAGCCATTTGGTGGGACCTTGACGAAAAGGATTGGGATAATTTGTCCACCTGCGTCTCAGAAAAATATCTAATGAGGGGATAAATTATCTCGGGAAGCAGGATATCAAGTTTGAGGGAAGGGACAATTTTAGTTAATCTTTCGGTGTAAATTTCTAACTGTGCGTCGGGCGGTGATTTTATCGTCTTTCTAATGTGGTTTTATGGTGGATTGTGGTTTTGCACTTTGTGTGGGAAAAGTTTGAGTTTGAGGTGGTCGGTGAATAACTATCTGACACCTCGTTGCATCGAGCTGGGTAATTACTTTTGTTCGGGAAGTGCTTTGGGCTGAGTGAAGGATTTTCTTTTTCATCGATTTTCTTCGGTATGAGGGTAATATCTAGAGGGTGGTTGGGTGTGAGGGGAATAATGACGGGCTGGGGTATTTTTTCCAAATTTTCCAGAAATTTCTGAAAAAAAATTATATTTTCATCTCTCAATTAAATTCAATATTTTTTCTAAATTTTCCAAAAATTTCTGGAAAAAAATTCTATTTTCATCTTGCAATTGATTTCATTATTTTTTTGACTAATAGATTAAATTTTCCGAAAATTTCTGAAAAAAAATTGATTTTCATCGATTTTCAAAAAAAATGTATTTTCATCGATTTTCGAAAAAAAATTATTTTCATCTCTAAATTGAATTCAATTTTTTTTCGTTGAGTAAGGTAAAGTTGAGTAATCGTAATCATTGAGTAACGTAAAGTTCCGTAATTCTTATCTGAATTATCTGAATTAATAATATCTCAATTTTTATCTGAATGAATAAATTTCTCGAGTCGATTCCATAATCGGAAGCGACCAGAGAGTTCCGTAATTTTTTCAAAATATTTTTCTCCGTGCAGATATCCCCTGATGAGAAGATGTTTCCCATATCCCTGTGGGAAAAGGACTGATCCAACACCGATGAGACAATAATAACACCTAACACATGTAAAACCGTGCAAAAAGGTTCGGTGGCAGCGACCTTGTTTGCCATTTGGCCACACCGCTCTCATCCTTTTTTCATCGTCATTAGTATCACCCAGGTCTGCCGCAACATCACACGGGTAATTTGCTCACCTCCCCCTACCCCCCCAACAATCCACCATCCAAAGGCTGAACAAGGACAGACTAACTGTGCAACATTGCGGTGTCGCGCAATGAGATGTACAGTACCATCTCCATAAAACAGGTGTTTGAGTTGTACGTGGTGAGGCTCAAGTTTAAATGACAATCTTCTTGAAGGTGAGAAGGTGAGAAGAGATTGCTTACATTTCGCGTTTAATACCCAGCGAGATAAAAAAAAAAGAGTGGATAATGGAGAGGAAAAAAAAAAAATTATTAATTTCGTGTAACTTTCAAGGCAGTGGCGACAGGTGGGATAATAAACCAGTCATCCGTTACGTTTTTTGGGTGACGTTGGTTAAGACGACAAATAAAGGAAAATAATTAAGAATACAAGGAGAAAGAAACGGGGTGAGAAGGGTGGGAGGGGGATTAGGGGGTTGAGGGGAGGAAGAAATACCCGGGAATGAGAGGTGCAATTATTCTTATTTTTCTCTTTGAAATTTTTATACTTGCCAGGCACACGTACTGAAAATTGCATTTGATTGGTGATGTGAGAGAAAAGAAATGGTGAACGGCGGGGTGGTGGGCTTGTGGGGTGGAGGGGTGAGGAGGAGGTGAAGAAGGGAAGAAGGGAAAGGCGAAGAGGGGAAAAAGGAAGAGTCGGCGGTGCGTTGGTGCCGCGGTCGACGCCGCCTCTTGCAATTGCCAGTGAATTGGTGGTACGAGAGAAGGCGGGAAGGGAGGGTTTTTGAATTTCGGTAATGACGCGTTGATGCTACCGGTAGGATAGAAAGGAGAGAGAGAGATCATGATAAATAAAGACAACAAGCCATGAGGGGGATGGTATATAAGAGTAAAACGGAGGGAATGATGAAAAAAAAAATAGAATAAAGGTGGAGTGGGGCTTTTGAAAATAAAAGAGACGGGGAAAGTTGGAAGGCAGTTAATCGGAGGGCATTATCTCAATCACGTAAAACGGCAAAATTGCATTTACCTTTTTAAATGAATATTTGGCGGTAGATCCGAGGGACTAAACCGGCGAGGGATCCTGCGCCCCTCCTGTCCGCTAAGTTAATTTACCGTGGAATGCTGGGTAACGCCCTCTCACTATATGTCTCAACAACCCCCTTGAACCCCCTTGAACCCCCTCAAATCCCCTTAAACCCCCTTGAACCCCTTTAAACCCCACCCCATCCACCTCGCCCTTTTTTTATCATAGTCCATGAGACGCAACCCTTTCGGTTTAATGTGAGGGACAATTTCTAATGAAACAGCTGGCCATTGAAGATGATTATGTAATGTTGTAGAAGTGTGTACTCAATCAGTCATATCCATTCAAGGAGGGATGTATGAATTATTATTATTAATTATTTTTTAATAATTAATATAGGTTTTTTTTGTCAATGCGCGAGGTGACGTATCGGCGGTTTGATTGCGGTAATTTGGATTTAAAAATTGAGATCATTTTATTTTTGAAAATTTTTTCAAGTTTTCAGTTACAAAGTGATCCGAATTTCTGTAATTATACGAATTTTAATTCAATATTATTTCAGTGTATACTTCATTATACAATTAATTATAATTTCAATAAAAAACGGTTAGTAATTTATTATTCATTTTGGAAACCCAAGGAAATTGAGGTTTTCCAGTTGAATGATCATATACTCGTGAAAATTATTTCAATAGGATTTTCAATCATTAGATCGTCAATTCTGTCGTTAATTCATAAATTCACTGCAATTAATAATAATAATAATTTTAAATTCTCACTGAAAACCGGAAGTTCGCATTCCATAAAATTCTAAAACACCAAATTTTCGTCAAATTAACAATTTTTCCAAGAATTACACCCCAAAACTGTGAGGCCTCCCCGAATCATCAATTAATTTATTCAATCTCCCTCATTAAAAATATTCCTATTAACCGAAATACCGAGTAACAGACAATGTCAATCGATAACGAAGCAGTAGACGTTTCCCGACGCATTCACGCGTGATTTAATTGCGTCATTTCATCGGGCCCAATTTTCCGCGAAGGCAGTCATAAAAATTGCAATCAACTATTTAAATATCCAATGAGAGGGAATAAATAAATATAAAAGAATATGATTTGAGGAGCGACGGGTGAGTCGACGACTCCTCGGGTTATATACCGCGGCATTCTGCTCAACATCGTATCTCAGTATCTGATAATTGGAGCGGTAATTACGCGATGATTAACAGAGATGGCTCCCGCGCAATCGTGCACTCGCAGACTCCTGCTGGCTACATGTCCCGCCCCTCAACGAGAAAAGATCCACACATCGAGATATACGCATCCACATATATCGAGGCCTTCGATGCACCTTCATTCTTCATGCATCACCCAAAAGACACTGATCTTACGGTTATCCACCTCGGATCCTTCATTAAAATACCCCCATTGCTCCCGAATCGAACCTAATCGATCATTTTTTCCACTTCCTAACTCTGCCTCGAAAATTATGTAGAATCCTACGAAATTAAAATTTATTTAGATCGAATCCCTAATTGCTCACGAATATAGAATCTTTTCCATCGATCATTTTCTCCATTTTCTAACTCTACCTTCAGAATTATGTAGATTTCTACGAAATTTTAATTCATTTTTATTTTCAAGGTACTTCCGCGATTTTTACGATTATCTTCAGTTTCATAGAATTAAATAATTTTAGTTTTTTAATTAAGTCGATTTAATGACAGTGATGAATTCTCTGGAGATAAAAAAAAATAAATGAAAAATGCGAGAAATATGAAATTGAAAAATTTGAAACTTCCACAATGCCGTAAACAACGAAAGAATGAAGAGAAAATTCGTCTTGTCTTATAAAGACTGTGGAAATAATCCAGTTTGATCCTTCCAATTCTTCTAAATTGGATTATTACGAATTTTATCATAAATTTATCGGCAAAAATTCGACTCTGAGAGTCGATTTGAATATTCCCCTTGGAGAAGAAAAGGAAAAAAAAAACTGGAAAAGGTCTCTTTGGCGCCGCCATAAAACTGCTACGAATTATCAAATTATTTCCTCTGCATATTTTTTGAGAATAAAAAAGAGAGCCCGTCACCTCACCACCGAGACGATGAGATACCTCGTAAACTCTAATGTTTAACGGATAAAGGACCCAAAGCCCGTTACATTCTTATTCTATTGGAAATACTCACTGCGGGAGTTCTTCAACTAAAATGATAGGGAGGAGTTCCAATGATAATCCAAAAAATCACTCCAACCCGATGAAAATTCTCATAAATAATCGACAATCCTCTGACATCTACTCCGCATACTAATAGAATAAACTAAATTAATCAATCCGACAATAAACATCGATACGGAATTCGTTCGGAATATTAAATCCCATAACAACCAATTGGTGGTAATTAAATTAAGAAATTCCTGAATTATATTTCAACCTACAATATTATCTCCAAAGGGGATGGGGCGTGTCGGGATTCTCCAAATGCTCATGCCTAGCTTTTAAAAAACTCAATAATAATTAATCTATTCAAAAGTTCTCTTTCAGTCCCTGTTTCTCGCTCAGTTATCCCTGATTTGTAGCTCATCCACGCCTTCCTTTTGTCGAGTCCTGAGTCAAAAAATTTTTCAAGCCCCCAAAACACCATTCGACGAATAATATTCTCATCTTTTATGTTTTAATGAACGAAAAAAAGTAACGACTCGTTTGTTTTTTTCATTTTTTAATTTTACGATTCTCTCACTTCCCTCCCGCCCTCCCACTCGTCATTCACCCTCTTGGCGCCATTATTCGAATAGTGGAACTCAGTCGTTTTGAAAAATTAATTTCAGAGGCAGTCCGAGGATTATCTTAGAAAGAGTGACATTTTATTGAGATACAAATTGCATTTTGTTAACTATAAGGGGCTCGGATTTAATTATTTTCTGGAGCTCATTCAATTTTTTCTGCGGTCGATTGAATTTTTTCCGACAATAATTTATAATAAATCCGGACCGTTCGATTGAGAAGATTCAATGTTAAATAAAATTAATTAATTAATTTCTCAAGAGTCATTCTTGCAGATTTCTTACACCACAACAAAGCCACGACTAAAATAATCGAATCTCGTTGCTATCGTAATGCAATAAAACTAATCAAAATAATTATCGGAAGAAGATGATTACACCGGATTATAGGAGACCCAGGGGGAGGGAATGATCACTTGACCGTAGCCCCAGTGATCAGTTTAATTGGCATCCGACCCGTGTTATCAACAATTTACTTGTGATATTGATGAGGAGTGAATGAACACATGAGGATACCAGACAGGTGGTGAACGGTGTTGTATTATCCAAGAGGGCGGGGAGGGAGTGCCACCCCCACCCCCCCTTCCCTTCGATTGAGCCCTCAATACCTTTGGAATTCCACCCCTCCCCCCTACCTTCCCCCCAATAAACTCTATCCCTCCCCGAATACTCGTACATTAATTTAATAACAAACCGGCCCTGTCATCGCTTCCTCCGCAATTATCTTTTGTAATTGACTGCAACACAAATCGACTGTGAAATAATTTCTTCGTCTGTTCCTATTATTCGAAAATTATCTGAAATTGGAAAGAATTTACGTATTCACCTGGCGATGCGTGTTCCACTCACATATTCACAAATCCAATAATCATTCCCCACGTCATTTTCAGTTTTCCAGTTATCAAAATTCTGAGAAAATAACTATTTTCTAGAAGCTACCCGTCATATTTCTCCAGTGCACGTGCACTTGTAAGACTTCATTTAATTTATTTATTCCGAGAAAGTTCCAGGCAGAAATTAAATATATTATCGATTTTTATTCGATTGTCAGACCGGAAAAAGAGTGGAATATTCGATTTGAAAATTAGGATGGAAATTTGGGATATATTTTACAGCCGAGAGATAACATTATAATTAATTTATCTATATATATATTATGATTAAATATTATATTATGAGAGAGACACCTCGGAATTGCAGAAAGATAATTTTCCAGGGAAAATCTCTCCTCCATTCCTGTAAAATATCAATTGAATCAATTTATCGTCGAGTTTATTACTCGCCAAACAAAATTGCTGGAAATAATGTTACACCCATATGAGAATATCCCCCACGTAATTTTCAATTTAGCAGTTTGAAAAATTCGGAGAAAAGTCGAAACTCATTGGCGGTGGGTTATTTCCGCGATAAATGGTCCCAACGCATTTCTTAATTTATGTATTCCGTGAGACAACACGGCGTGTGGGTGTGAGGAACCCGGTGTGCACCACAGGAAACCCGGAGGGCATGGGCTCTCTGAGATATGCGTAACGTCTCATCTCTTACAAGAAAACCAGTCCCACCCCCTTTCCCCCGTTGTCGCAAAACACCTCGATACTATTTAAAACTGGGATTCAATCAAAAATCAAAATGTGTTGGTTTTACGTTCCACCGGGTCTTGGAATATTCAAATAGCCACTTTATCCGGCAAAAATATATTCACGGGAATGACCGATAAATAGTTAGCCAACGGCATTTGAATGAAAAGGAGGTATGGGGTGGAGTTGGCTGGTGGTCGTAATGCAGAATCACCGCTGTCAACTCTTCTATGGACATAAGCTCGAAATCTTTATTGGCCCATTACAGGGGCGCGAGGATGAACGCTTTCTGCTTCTTTCCATGTCATACAACACCGCGGGACGCGTTAATTCACAACTTCGTTATTTTCTCTAGTCAAATATTAGAAGAGACCGGAGACTAAATGAAATACTGTCCAAAATCCATCACTCACACCATTTGCCAACCCCATTCCCCTCTGCCCCTCTTAATCTCAAGCAAGACTCCGCCAAAATGAAATAATTGCCAAATTATTAATCCATATTAGTGATTTAATGAGGGCATTATACACGGAGAGAAATATTCAAGAGAAATTACGCAACATTTCACGTAATCTGTCAGCGAGGATCGTTTTGGGGGAATAAATCGGGAACTTTCAGTACATTTTTGTGTTCTGTCAAAAAATATGGAAATGTCACGTAATTTTTCGGAAAGTTTTCAAATCGAACGAAACGTCAAGACTTATTATGCCTCAGAACTAATATTTATTTAATATTACTCTATATCAATGAGACAAACAGATAAATAATGATAATTAAATCTCATTGTAATTATGTCCCGATGAATTTTACTATGATAGAACAAACAGTAATTAATTGGTGTAATTAAAAAAATTATTTCGACAAATAAAAAATGCGTAAATTGACAGGCAGTGGATTGTTTTTCCGTCGCACGATGTAATCGATGTGAGATTCCTGGTTATTCGGGGGATTGGACTAAATACATATGTAGACGGAATGGGGGGGAGGTGGTGGGGGTTATATATAGGGGGGTTAGGGGCAATTCACTCTAATTCCGTGGGTCCAGCAGTGATTTGGCCTATCTGAGGCATAATCGAGGGAACCCGCCTCGCGCCCGGCCACGAACCCCGAGGAGATTCCGTAATGGGATGGAATTAAGAGGAGACGTGCCCTTCGCTAATCTATTAATTCCTGCACGCGAGATTGCATCGGGCGTCGAAAGAAACGAGTTTTTCACGTATTATTGGGCCCCGTGCAATCCAAATGCGAGGGAAAATTCATATTGTAGACAGGAATTTATTTAGAGTTTCAAATCTTGTGATGTCACAGGAAATTGTTGAATGGTATTTGGGATAGGAAAGAATAGGTGAGAAGGAAAAGGAAGGGATTACTAGGATTTTTCTTGAAATTTGAGTGAATTTTCATCAAGAGCTTTTTATTAGCACGAATTTTGGGTTTTTCATGATTTCCCAACATGGCCACCAGAAACACCAGGTCTACATTAGGTACAGCACCTAGACTAAATGCGATATGATTTCATAAAATTATACAATAGTGTTGGTAATTTTTCCTGGCGGTCTGTCATGTTGACTCGAATTTTCTGGGGAAAAGTCTCGCCCCGATTGTGAAGGTAATTTTAAAAAGTTTTCTTTTGGATCTCGTAGAAATTTCCGGTGCAGCCAGTGTCTTCAGGATCTCCAATTCCCTGACAATGTAAATCGACCGGTAGTCCTCCAATAAATCGACCTCGACGGCGATGTAAAGGGGCAACAACAGCGCAAGCTGACTCATCGGAATGCGGATGATGGCCGGCGTAAAGAAGATACAGAGAGTCTCCTGGACCTCCACCTGAGTGGGATATTTGTCCCGTGTCGTCTTATCGAGACTACTTATGCCACTTCGTCCCTGGTCACTGGTGCAATAAGTAAACGCATCGATCTCCCAATACCCACACATGGATTTTAGATAACACCTGTGTTAACGTTGGCGCCGTTTTAAATTCGTCGAATTTCCCGCCTGACGCCCCGTGATTTCCTAATTTCCTGAATTGCTCACATTCCCTCCGACTCTTGAAAAATCAAACTAAATAAATAAAATAAAAACAAATCACATTTTTAATTTCTAGTTTAAGTTTTTTATTGACGAATTGTGCAATTTTTTTAATGAGATATCCAGTGGTACATAATTAATTGAATAATTTTTATATTCTTGTAATATAAACACCGGATATATAAAGATTTTTATATTTTTAATAATTGATTATTATTAGACATGAAAAATTCGGTGAGTGTTTTTAATTGAAATCGGATCAACGCTCATAAAATTGAAAATTCAAAATTCAAAATTCAAATGACTCACTGACTGAAATTTCGAGAAATTTTAATCAGTGCATTAGCAATAATCTGGAGATCACCTCAATATCGGAAAATTTTCTAAATAAAGTGCATTGACTAATGAGAGAGACGAGGGTATCTGGCGCCACCCGGAATTCTTGGAGGTTTTTTTTTTTTTCAATATTACCGTGGCCCAGTGCCAGAGACCGCTTTAATTTCTTCCCCACTCTCCATTGAAGAAAGTATCAAGACTAGCAGTAGTATTTAAGAAACACAAACCATTTAATATGAGGATGAACCGGCGTGGAGATTTTGCCCCGTGGGTAGATTATGTGTGCGGCGCTCTCGGTGGAATCTCTGGGCCCCGGACGAGAGTTGCCCCGTGCTCATTACGATGATTGGCAGATTCAATTAACAGACAAGGGCTTGGGCCCCTCCACGTCCCAGGGTCGAGCCGACTTAACCCCGTCGACTAAATATTATTAATAATAATCAGCTCATTACCGGCTCCATTAATTATCTCGTGTACTAGCCTCGTCCACCCCCTCTCCCCTCTCCCCCCCTTTCCCGGTGAGACCTCGTGGATCATGTGATTGATAGAAAAGACGCGGTGGTCCATATGGGGATGAGCAAGAAATTACGGGAAGCAAACATGTTAAATTCGGTAAACATTTTATATATATATGTGGAGAACAATTTTTTAAATTAATTTTAGAGCTGTACAGAAAAAAAATTATTTGTTGATAATTTGATATTATTATTTTAGATGGTAATTGTGTTGTTGTCGAATTTTATATTACTATTAATAATTCTTGGCGATAGATTGTTTAATGTTAATATTTCAATTGATTGAAGAAAATTAATTTAATGATATTAATATATTCTCCTTGTGATACGTTTCGTGAAAATTTTTAAAAATATCCTGGAAAAATAGAAATATCAGTAATAGAGAGACCAACAATCGCTGATGAAATGAAAAAAACGGATGAAAAACTGGATAACGGATTAACTAATTACCCAGAAAAAAAAAATAATGATTTTCAGGAAATACGATATCGACTCTTTTTTTTTACAAATTACCCACCGTGCACGGAACCATCTCCGACGTGAGTCATTCTCATTTTTTAATTTATCATTTATTTATTATTGAGAATGCGTATTGCATTGGAGAGAGCGAAGTTATTTAAAATGCAATGGACCGGAGCGCCAAGTGGGGGCCAAAAGCCACCAACAATATTAATCCATTTAACAAACTTATTATCGATGAGATATACTGTGCGTTTTTTGCGTGTGTGCAGAAGGTGTGTATTCACTAAGAGAACGCTAACGCTTTTGGTTGAGATGACGAGGGGAGGGTGAGGGAGGATGAGGAGAGGATGAGGGGAGGCTGAGGAGGATGAAGAAGACGATGAGGAGGACGAAGAGGACGAAGAGGAGGACGAAGAGGACGAAGAGAGGATGAGGAGTATGAGAGGAGAGGGCGAAGGGGGAGGAGGGGCAGGAGGTGGTGGCAGTGAGGGGGGGAGGATAAAAGGTGGTGGAGGGAGAGGAGGGAGAGGAGGGAGAGGGCTCCTCTCTCGGGTGTATTAGCGGTTGGCACCCCTGCGGTTTGATTTACGGACGCGCGCTAACGAGCCGAGAGAGAGAAAGAGAGAAGAGAAAGAGTTCAGCCGTGGGTTATAGAAGGTTGTTGTTGTTATTATAATTTTAAACGTTGGGTGCTGGTTTTTGGGCGGTGAGCCCCTTCGAAAATTGATCCGCACTGGGAAATTTTGGGAAACCCCAACGGGAACGGGGGAAACTGAATATTTATCGAGTATATCCATGAGGAGAGATGTGTAGGTGGAGCAAGTATTGTTTTGGAATTAATTCAATTTATGTTTGTGTAATTTTTTAATTGAAATATTTGATTAGGATATTAGGATATTAGGATTTTAGGTGACCCACTTTTTTGATGATTTTTTTTTGTCGTCGGCATGAATGAGAAGTCTTTGGCACTCGTCAGTGAATAGTAATTAATAATTAACTAATTAATGTTATTTGTTATCAATAATTGCGGTGATGAACGGTTGGGACTCACTGCTGGAAATGGAGACAAGAATTTTTGCAATTTTGGGGTCGATTGAAAATTTAGAAAAATGCCTAATTACCGGTTTGCTAATTAATTGCTCATGAGTGGTCTATTTTCGGGGAAAATTCGAAAAGATGGTTTATGTTGAGAGGAAGTTGAAGGATGACGTGGAGAAATTTTAATCTTCAGGTGCATTTATTACAGGAACAGAGCGTAAAATGCAAAACTGGAAATGCGTTCGCTGTTTTGTCGGTTATTTTAGCTCTTACTCGGGGAGGGAATTCCGTCTCGTCGTAATGAATTCAATGCAGTTATTGAGAATCTTCGAGAAAACGATCAATCATTATATGAAGTTATGTTTTTTTCATCCTGGTCACATTGACATGGAATTGTGAAAAAAAAATGAAGAAATTGACGGGTAACCGCAGGGTGAAAGTCACTCGTAATTATATACTTAAAACGATTTCAAGTGTTCTGTTTCCACGTTTGCTGTGAGGTATATCGCGTGACGTATAGTTATCGTACCTATACAATTTAAGATACGAAATGAAAAAATCGAGTGGAAAAAAATGACCCTAAAAGAGGACTGTACATATTCAAGTGAATATTGCTCTGAGAATTTGGTGAAACTGAGTTCTACGGAAGAAATTCTTACGGATTTGAGAAAATCATGACGTTCCACTTCCTCATAATAACCATCTCAAATTAAATTAAAAAATGTATAAGTACTTATTATATTTAAGCAATCATTGAAAAATCAATCCCAATTAAGAAAATTGGAACCTAAGACTTAATTAATTTAAATATCAATCATTGAATTAGAAATTTAAAACGGGGAAATCAATAATTTAGAACGCAAATAATCATGTTCAGCAAATATTATAATATCGTGATATAATTCTAGAATATATCAACAATACCATAACTTAAAAATCATCAGAGTGATCTTCAGATAAAAAATCTACAAATCAATGAAAATTGAAAAAGCGGAAAAATTTGATAGCTGAGTGAATTTTTTACTCAAAGCGACAGAACCTAGTGCCACCCCCTGAAAATTGAATATTATATCCCATCATTACATATATATATAAATATCAGCTCTTCAAGACGACAGATTGAGCTCCGGCTAGAGAACTTGAAAATCGCGTCAACCACAAAAAGCCAGCACCTTTAATAGTCAAATAGTTTTTTTATTTAGAGCCCATCCCCCGCAAATAATTGGCGCTATGGGATTTATCCCAGGGTCAAAGTGGCAGCGAGATGCCCGGGGGTTGTGGGGGGGTATGAATATGATGCCCTGGGATGAAGAGATTTACAATGTTCCCGGCCGTAAAATAATCAATAAAATCCGTGCAATGTAAAGAAACTGACGTGCCATTGTGATTTAGTGCGGAGTGGGATATGGAGACTGGCGCGCGCTCTCCCTCACCCTCAGACAGGATGAGGATAAACCAGGAGGGCCCTTTGGCCATTCTTCCAGTTGGGACTGATAGAGAGAGATAGACGTATGAGAGATAGTGGGTCGTTCTCTGGGCTATACCTGGAGCAGAAGCCAACTGTTGACGAATTTACGAGCAACTTACGAGCTGCCTCTTATTTTCGCTGTAGGAATGAGGTGGGTGATAAAAACCGAGTAGACCCAGTACAAATGCCCATTCTATTGAGTAGTTGTAAGTCCCCGGCGACAGCTTTTGAAAACAATGTTTGCGTTTTTTTTTCGGGGGGGTGAGGTGGGGTGGGCGGGGGGCTTTTTAATTGCAGGGGGAGGTTCACGTGGGGATTGGTCGAGTCATCGTCGGGCAATTAAAGAGTATGGCGCTACTGAATGTGAAAGTTGCTCGGGTAGTTCGTGATGTTACCACGTCGCTACCAGTCGGATTCGATTTGTCAGGATTGCCTATTAGTGGGGGAATTTTTATCCGGGGGTTCCCTGGGTTGTGAGTAAGTGCACTGGCACCAAGTTTTCAGTGGCTGGATCATTGTTGTAGGCGTTCGAGTTTTAATCCAAATATTTTTTAGGGGAGAAGGAATGGTTTGAAGGATAGAAATTAGTAAACGCGGCGTTATGTGGTGATGGAGCGAATGAGAATGCTTACGGGTTCCTTCAAAATATATTAGGAACTTCATAGAATCCTCAGGAATTACTTGAAGTGACGAACGTCTTGAGAACAACTGAGAGATTTGTTCTTGTCAATGCAAAATTCAGAAATTAATTATTCTGCAGTCATCGGATTTGAATTAAAAAAATTTGTTAATCTGTGAAACTGAAGATTAATTCTTAATGCAGTTAAAACTCAATAAAACAATCAAGAAATATATGTAATGGGTTTCAAATTCCGAATTTACTGATTCGTAATTGATATTTGGTACAAACGGATGAAGCATCCAGCGATAAATAAAAAATTCTCCGAATAACTGCTCCCTAATCTAATATTAGTCTTGTCTACTCGTCTGTTCGAAAGTTGGATTGCTGAAAGTCGTCGTCGACGGTTTGTAGAGAGGATTTTCATCCTGAGGATAAAAAAAAATGGTGATTAGAAAGAGTCAGGTGTTTACACAACAAAACAAAAAGACTTACTCTTCCCCATTTAGCCGAAGACCTCTCCTTCTCGAATTTTGCGTATTCCTTCCTGTCGTGCAGAGTTGTGAGAACTTTCCAGAGGAGGAGACCCAGCAGCCCCAGGAGTACAGTAGCAACTACCACCCCGATGGCCACTCCCAGCACTGGCACTGGCTCCGGACACTTTTTCGTGCTTTCCACTGTTATGTTGTACAGCTTCTGGTCACCCCCTTCTCGGAGGAGTGCGTACTTGAAGGCGAATGTGCAACCGTCTTCAGAAGGTACCCAGCACATACGAGTGCCAGCCGCATGCTCTTCTCTACTCGTTACAACTTTATCAACCTGAAGAGAGATAAATTATTGTTTAAAGTTCTCACCTGATAAGATAGATTTGCAATTCCAGTCATAAAGTCATCTGATTTTCCTTTTATATGAATTAAAATTTTTTAATTTAAATGGAATAACTTATTGCACATGCCAGATAGATTTCATCGTCGCATCCACCGCAATTTTCCTGAGCTTTAGGTCCAGTTTTATAGGCGACACATTCTACACAGTCTTTTAGAATATCACAGTCACTGCCAGAACAAGCTTTGGGGTCCTATCGATAAAAACAGATAAAAACAAATAAATCAATAAAAAATGACGTGTTAATCGCCCTTCGAATTAAAAAACAACAATCGTCCATAATTATAAAAATTCCAGGGAAAAGTTATGAGAAGAATAGAGGAACACTGTGCATCATCACAGACCTCACGAATAATTTGAACAGACTATTTTTACCGAGTGGAAAGAGCGTAAATATTCATCACAAATGTGGCTCACCTCGCAATAAGCATTTTGACAGAATTCCCCAGAATAAATGCTCGGTGGATCACAAAAGCACTTTCCACACTTGCACTTGCCCCGACCACTGCAAATTTCCGTGTTCTTTCCAGGTGGAAGACAAGCTTTGTCCCTGCATTCACAAGCTGTACCGCTCCATCCTATATCGCACTTGCACGTGCCGCATACGCACTCGCCATGCTCATTACAAATCTTGAAGAAGCAACAGAACAAGTGGTTTTAGATGCCAACAATCTCCCAGATGATAGGTGCAAACTACTCCCATCGTTTTTCAACACCTCATCATTCTCATTCTCATTCGGAGATAATATAAATATAATATACCAACCCGATGACGACCACCTTCGGTTACCCGCTTGCAGGAGAAGTTGCTGCACTCGCAAAAAGGTCCGGAGTACTGTTGATTTGGCAATGGACCAGGTGAACACGTGCATTTGCCACATCTGCATGCACCACGACCATTGCAGATGGACGTGTCATTTGGTGCTCGACATTTTTCTATTGAATTTTGTTTGATCGCTGCATCGTCACCGGTGCAAGCACAAACATCATCGTAGAAACCCTCGCGACAAGCGCACACACCGCATATCAATGTGCCATTGTAATTGCATTCTTTTGCCATCGGTACGTGACCCTTCAATCAGTTATCATTATTATAATTAATGATTAGACCCTACTCGTTTTAATTGTGTAATCGTTATTTATCGGTTTTTAATAAACTGTAACAGTAATTAACGATTTTAATGAAATCAATCAATTCTCATTGAGATATTAATTGTGTTATTTAATTTAATTTAATTTAAGATTTCATTTACGATTTAATTGTGTAATTCTTGTCAACGTAATTAATCGGAAATTAATCAGGAATATTTAATATTGAAGAAATATTTCTTGTAATTACTCCGAAAATTACAGTCAAAGATAGAGATGTGAGTATTTAAATTTTTTATCTTACGGGAGCTCCTGGTTCGTCGCAGGGACACCCACAGATTAATTCGTAGTGGATCTTAAGGTTTTCGTTTAAGCCCTGGGGTCTTATGAAAAAGGACCCCTTCAGGAGGCTCTTGTCCGTGGGACATTCGGTGACTGTCACGACGATGTCGAACTCCACGACGTCGCTGTAGTGGAGTCCATCGCAGGAGTCTGTTTCCTTCTTTGCAGATCCACTCAGGCACGATGATGAGTATTTTATGTCGATGAAGTCTGGGGCCGTGTCGATTAAAGTCACAGAAGTCACTAATTTCTGGTGTAATCATTTCTAATTATTCATCTAATATATCTTAATTGATAATTCAACGATATTTTTACCGGAAGTCAACGAATTTTCATTGAGTCAAGGGATAACGACAGAGATTCAAATTTCAGAATGAAATTTGATTTTTTAACAATAATTTTAGGTGTAATAATATAATATATTAATCGTATAATTTATATTAAATAAATTTCTAGTAATTTTCATAATTTTAAATCGTAATTAACTTTTCTGATTTACTCCCTTAAATTATGTTAGTCAGCTGTCCTGAAAATCGGTAGCTGGGGTATTTTTCCCTGGAGAAAATTTCCCGGAGGAAATTTCCCGGAGAAAATTTCCCCGCGGGAAATTTGTCTTGGTAATTTTTCAGGAAATTATTTCGTTTTTTTTTGTTGGAATCTGCGGAGGAAGACGAATACCTTATATTCGTCTCGGATGAGGTCGATGACAGCTGACCTGTCATCTTTTTCGATGATGCCAACAGCAGAGTCTTGAATACTTTCACTCAACAACTGGTAAGTTGTATTTTTTGTCGCAGGCACTGCGAAAATTATGTGAATATTGCGTTCTCGGGCCTGTTTACGGATTTGAGCGAGTGATGGGTAGTCCTGGAGGAGCGAGTGGCTGTAGGTTCCGGATGAATCCAAGTGACATTCGCAGTCATTCGGTTCGATGATTCCCGCAAGCTTCGATAAAAAAAATAGAGAAATTGCGAAATAATAAATCCTTCAATTACACTCGGATGTCCATTCAGTGAGAAAGAGATAAAGTGCAACGATTTGGGGAATAGAACATTTTTTTAAATCTGTGAATCTCAAAAACATCATTAATTTACTCTAACTTTTTTTTATCTAAAAAAAAAATCTACTCTAACTTGATTTTCATTTCATTAAAAAACCTGAAAAATCATGTCATTTCTTTGAATATTCACTCATATTTCAATTTCCCCGTCCACGTGACGGCGAAAATTGGAGAAAACAGTAGAAAACTCGAGTGATTATTTTCCGAATCGTCAGACTATTCGAAACTTGATCAAATTGATTTATGAATTATCATGAAAAATTATTTGAAAATTAAAATTATGCATTTCATTGAATTTACATAAAAGGGAGCTTTCATGAACATCGAGAAATTAATCATAATCGTTACTGAATGTTAAACAAATTTCTACCAGTGCAGATTGGAAGAGAATATTAATGATAATGGTATCGGGTTTAATCATGAGTTCGATGGGTTTTCAACCGGTTTGTGGTATGAAAAATATTGTCAATAGATTGATGGAGATCGTTAAACTCACTCTACCATCACCAGCCATGTGTGAACTGGCGTCTGTGCAGAAGACAAGAAGGTGTCGAGCTTTTTCACTCCATCCAATTCTCTCAGGGCAGACCATCGCCTGCATCAGGGCGTCAAATCCACCCTCTGGGGCATCAAGATTTCCGGAAATCGGAGCCGCCTTCACTTTTCTCTGGAATGTAATAATTACACAATTAATTCTTTCAGAAATTTCTGACTCGATTGAATGAATTTGTGTGAATTTTGAATTTCTGAATTGAAGTGGATTTTTATTACAGTGAATAATTTGTCATCGTCACTCAGGGGCATCTGATGCTTGTAGCCGTAAGGAGGGGCGCAGTCACTGCATGGTCTTTCTATTCTGGAAATAGTTATAGAAATAAAATAAAAACAAATTCAATCGTTGGTCCTCATTTCGAAAAGAGTGGCATGAGAAAATGAGAGGAATAATTGCGGGAAAATGGAAAATACATTAAAGAATATCGAAAAAATTATGGGAGAGTGTTTCTTTGAAAACCATTAGAGTCTCTCAATTAATGTCTATTGTTAATAAAAATTGTTTGAAAATTCTCATGATTTAATGATTCAGGCGTCTTTTTTAATAAATTGTACAATCTCATTGACTCGTGTAAACACAAAAAGCTCTTGCAGGAAATTGATACCTAGCTGGAGAAGTATCCGTCATCGGAAGAGCAACTTTATCAACAAAACTGCCGAATCCAAGTTTGAATTTTGAAGTTAAATTTCTCATGGTGGTAGCCAACTCTTCCCCGAGCTCGGACAAGTGCTCTCTGTACTGGTACATCGACCTGGACAAGTCCATCAGGTAGTACATGTCCACGGGGTAGTCCTCGGCCTGAGTGTATCTCAGCTTCAAACGAAATCCGTCCTCTAGAAATCGGAGCATCATATGAAATCGAAATTAATTAAAAAATCCAAAACTTCATTACGTTTTCGCAGCCTCAGGTGAATCTCCTGCGGCTGCACCTGCACCGGCTCCACTCCCTTCTTCGAGGACAATGACTCATTCTTCTGAACAGTAATTGAAGAGACTTCGTCGATGACTTGATGACCGAAACACCAGTCTCTTCCGTCTTGCATTCGTTTTTCATGGAATTTTCTCGGGATGCAACGGTTTTGAATTTTTTCTGTCTCTTTTAATCCCTAGGGAGATTATTTTTATTTTATTTTTCATTCACGGAAATTTCTGGAAAACCAGAAATGATTAAATTGATATTAAAAAATATACCGGTTATTAATTCTATCGTTATTCACTGACTAACAAATTTTTTAAATAAATCCACTTGTTAGGAATTTCGGAGATTTTCATTGAAAGCTGTGAAGGGGAAATTTCAAAAATATGAATAATAATATTAATAATAAATAATTACTAACTGTAGCTGGACACCAGACACAAGAAGGTGTTTTTATGCAGTCGGCGCACTTCACCTGCGCGGCGCATTCCACCTCATCTTGATGATCATCACCCACACAAATAGCCACAACACTCAAAAAAACAATTGTAAAATCCAAAGCCCTCATTTCTTAACTTTCGAATGACTTGGAAACCAAGAAAAACTAGTGAGAGCTCGACGTGGTGGACGGATACTGCGGCATCCCGCGGAAATGACTCCACGAGATAAGTCAACGCTGCGTCATAACACAATTATTATTCCACCAGTGTTTTTAGTCGGAGGATTACGTGGACATTTATTTCCAGCATCAGCCTTCGATTTTCTATTTCAATATTTGCCATACTTGCTATTCACGTCTGGTATCCATAGTCATGTGCGAATAGAATAAACAGATGGAATTAATTCAGTAATCAAGTGTCAAGTCCGATTTTCGGAAGATATCTCCGAATCTAAAAGAGATATCGAAATTTTTCTAATGAGCTCTTTTATAGAGCGTAATAAGACCCACAGAAAAGGTAATTACAACAATTTTGATATTTTTTGTAGATTCAGAGATATTCCTCGAAAAATGACCGGTTGTAATCGACTTGTTCTCCGGTACCAGTTAATTACAGAATTATGAATGAAGTCCTTTATATGAAAGTAATTCAGAGAATTATACTGTATAACGCAAGACTATTAATATAATATAACAATTTATGGATTGATATAATAATTTATTAATATAATGTAACAATTTCTAGTGCAGAATTGAATCGCCAAAAAAATTATTACTAATTATTACTAATTAAAATAGAAAAATTATTATACTATTTCCTGGAATGATTATTCAGTAGTCATTTATTAAATTATCATATGCAGATTTGTAGTTCGTTGAATGAATTGTTCAGTGAATTACTCACACGTTTTATTAGTCACTCGACAGTGAAGCTTGAGTAACGGATTAATCACAGCGATGATTCTCACGAATCGAATGAGCGCGAGATCATATTTTCAAAATGACTCTGATTAATGCGCGAGGTCATGAACGAAGCAGCACTCCATTTTACCTACCGTAAAAAAGTTAGAGAATATTATTTACCTGAAGACTCCTCCATTGCCGGTAACAATTTTCAAATTTCTATAAAAAAAATTCCGCGAAATGTTTTTTGTCATAAAAATTTATATAACATCATATATATTGTTTATATTTTTTATATTATTTATATTTTTCGATTCCTTTCATTTTTTTTCTATATTTATTTAATAAAACCTTTTTTATTCATTATTATTAATATTAATATTAATTTTTATGGTATAAATATATGGATATATATGTTTATTTCGATATATATATTTATTTATATTTTTTTTCCTTCAAAAACAATAACATTGCTAATGATAAATAACGAACTTCATTTCGTTGATTAAAAATTATTTCTTTTAGATCCGGAATTCAACTCTCGATAAATAATGAATCAGTAAATTACCCCGGACTTATAAATTACCAGTTAAATTTACAAGTTATACAGGAAATTTCTTCGGGATGAGGATTGTCCAGGCAGACAAACGACCCCAACCAATTTCCTCGACAAAGCCTAAAGACTTGAAGAAACCCTTTGATTTTTGCTGTGACGCTCATCGTCAGGATCCAGAGACTCAGTACAATTTGAGAAATCCACCCTTTGACTCGAGTTTTCCGAACACAACTCTCACCAGTGATCGTCCAGACGTTCAGTTCCGGATCCAGGACATTGTGAGACCAGCCCCTAGAGGAATCAGGGGAGGAATTTTTCAAGACAGTGTTGAATTAAAGAAAGCGGAGATTTATGGAAAGTCGAAGAAAGGCCGAGGGCCTTTGAAGTGGTTGTTGGAAGAGGAAATTGAAGTTGCTCGCGATCTTTTAGCTAAAGACAAGAGAATTAAACGGACAGAGGAAATAGAAAAAAAATTTGCGAGGAACAGAGCGAAGAAGAAGAAAATAAAAATCAATTAATTGCTCCAATTCTATAAATTAAAAATCGCAGTAAAATAGAGGATTTGAATAATTTCAGAAAATAGCCGAAGTTCGACGAGAAAGAATTTCTCAATATTCAATCAATAAATCTCTTCTCCAATTTCGTTCTACGTAAAACGGAAGTAGCACTCTTTTTTGAGATTTCCGAGGTGCGAAATTTTATATCCACTTGTCAGGAAACGCTTGATTATGCCTCTGTCATCTGTTGGCTGTAAAATTAAATTGAAATAAAAAAACTCTCAATATTTTTATTACAAAATTTATATTTGAGCTGTATACAAAGTTATCTTCATAATGACGGTGCAGAAGGAACCCTTTGGTTGAATTAAGAAAAATAAAGAAATGCTCTCGAAGTTGAACTAAATAAACCTGTTACACCAATCAATGTTTTATACATTTTTAGATTAACAAAAGCTGCCGCATTAATTAGTACTTAAATAATATTTTTAGTCACTTTTGTAACCGCACTACTTAATTCAAGTATCACCAACTGTTTTATTTGTTCGAAATAAGTCGGGTATTACAATTTTTTATAATACTCTCCAACCAAAATAATAAAATAGAAGAAAGCCGAAATGATCCCAAGAAAAATTAATTTTCAATTAAAAAAAAAATCATCATAATAAATGATAGCGTATATTAAGTGCTAATCATGTCCTAGTAATATTTTTTGTTATCATTTTTTATTGCAGCTCCCGCATAATCTAACCTACTTGATTCTTCCTCATTCTCTTATTCAAGTGTCTAATTAATAATTGTTTTAATTGTTAATAAATATCGTAAAATGCTCCAGGCACTTTCTATCATGTTTTCCGTCTCGTGCTCATGCTCTCAAAATAAAAAATACGACTTCATTAATGAGTAAGTCGAATAAACCCGCAGACAAGTGACAAGAGTGAGGATCAAACATAAAAAATATCTCATTTGTCTTTTCCTTCGCAAATATCTCAGAAAATATCTAGAGAATTTGCAAATTGTACTCTCTACAAAGACCTCTCGAAATAATCTTTCAATTTATCTAGACTTTTTCCCTCACTCCTCCTACACACCATTGGGTTAAAAAAAAAGAAGTAAACCATAAACAAAAAAAAAACGTAAATGAACAAAAAAATTAACAGAAAGCACCTCGACAAACCCTTTTAATCCACTTTATGACACTAATTTCATGACTCACCTAATCACCAAGAAGAAAAAAAGAAATACGTCTTTTCGATGAAAAAATGTCAGTCTTTGATTTTAATCTTCAGGCCACTTCCCCTACCATTTAATAATAAATTCAACTCAATAAGTGAAATTAACTTAATTAATTGCATTAATTGAAGTAATTTGATTGATCGAATTAAATGATTAATTAAATGGTATTTGAATTCTGGGTCATACATCTAAGAGTGGCTCAAGAAACTAGTGGTGAACTCAACTACACTAAATAAAGCTGAAGAATCAGAAGGAATCAGTGGAACAAGAATAATGAATGATATTTAACATTTATGATTTTAGTCTACTTCTCACCGCAATTTAATCCTTTAATGGAAGGGTGAGACTTAATTTAATGTCTTCAATACGGTGGAGTAGATTTTTCACTTCGAGTTGTTTTCAGTCTCGAGAGTGAGTATTTCGTCATCATTCCTCTTCTCGAATTCGAGAATTCGATGATCAGTGACTACTCCAGAGACTAGTTTGTCGGAATGAAGTATCTTGGGAGTTCCCGGGGATTTTGGAGGCTCCATGCAATCCTCAGATTTGTCTGAATCAACGTTCACATTACTCAAGTCACTAATCAAAATTTTTTTCGGACTGACGGATGAATCTGCTTCATCACAAGCCATAATTGGTTCTGCAGTTGCAGAGGGCTCTGTTAAATCAAGTTGAGAGAGACTCTTAATTGTTTCCGAGGTTATTTGATCGTTTAGAAGGGTTGAGTGATGACTCTCCTTCGTTGGGGACTCTTTATCGTCTTTAAGAGATTCCATGGTACTCAAATCCACTCCAGAAATTTCACTGATGCTTTTACCTTTGTCCAGAGTTTCTTGATTAGCTGATCCATCGCTTGGAGCTTCGGCTTCCTCAGAAACTGGATCACTTCCACGGAGTTCATCATCAGGTGCTTCAGAAGGTGGTTGAGAGTACAGTTCGACAATATCATCAGCTGTTAGCTCTCTCATAACAGCTGTAAACTTTCTCATAAGAGATGTTTCCTCTCTGAGCCCCTCCACAGTGTCTGGCCCAATGCTGCCCCCTTCCTCAGGTTTCTGAAGAGTAATATCAGGAGATGAATCGAGCTTATCAGAAATATTGGTTGAAGATTGATCAGAAGTTCCAGTGGCTTCAATTCCTGAAGTGCTACTGGACACATGCCCACTGATGCTCTCACTCTGAAAGACCATCTCTCCTAATCTAGTAACGATCTCCTTCGTTTGATCCACCTTGACGTCCTGCTGGATGTGAATAAAACTGTCAGAAGTCTCATCCAAAAAACTCTCGCTCAAGTTCTGTATCTTCTCGACGTGCTCTTCCAGTTCGTCATCGATATCTGCTGGTTTTTTCTTCTTGCAGAGTGGAGCTAGAATATCCACGACGTCCTGACCATTCAGAGACAATTTAACGAGGCTAGGATCATCCTCATCCATCTCTACACACTCGAAAGTGGTCATCCCGTCAGCTGCAAGTTCGATGAATTTCTCACAAGCCTCTTGTGACCAGCACTCGACGTCCTCTGGAAGTTTGAGAGAAGAGAACATGGACAGGTGTGGGATCTTGATGATGTCCTCTGGTAGAGCCCTGAGTTCACTGGTAACAGCAGAATTTCCGTAATCGATATAAAGTACCTCAGTCTCAGATTCTGAGTGACAGAGAATTTTTGCTCGATACCAGTGATTGTCCTCGGGGAATTTAGCTGCACAGATTGTGCCCTCTGATAGAGTCGTCAATGGAAGAAAACTCTGGGCATTTATCAGGGGCTCTGCCATTAATTCAAGTTCTGCTATTTTGCAGTCTGCCTGCAGCCAAAATTCACTGGGAGATACAGCGTGACTCACCACGACATTTGGCGATGTTTCTTCACCAAGAGGCGACAGCCTCTCCTCAATGGTAGCCACAGGTTTTTCACAGAGTCCTATCAGATCGATGGATATATCAACTCCTTCAAGAATGAGCTTCACCTTGGAAGTCTCTCCCTCCTCAATAACATCGAGAATAAAAATCGTTGCACCGTCATCAGCCATTCTGGAAAACTCCTCACAAGCCTTCTCAGACCACTGCTCAATTCCCTCAGGCAAGGGAAGACAGCATTTTCTGGATAGAGGAGGAATAGCAGCGAGATCCTCAGGGATTTGCCTGATTTCCGTAGAAACCGCTGAATTTCCGTAATCGATGTAAATTACATTGGTCCCAGTATCACCATGAGAGATAACTTTAGCCCTGTACCAATTCTGATCCTCAGGGAACTTCGCAACACAAAGGGATCCTTCCTGGACCTCCTCGATCCTCCCAAACATATCAGCCACCACGAATCTATCAGCAATGGTCTCCAGGTCAGCCACAAACTTTTCCTCCTGCACCCAGAACTCACTTGGAGAATTTATATGACTGACAAAAGCTGCTCTTGGATCGAGTTCCCTGTGAATAATCTCATCGAAGATATCCTCAACTCCGTCGACTTTAATTGCCAATTTTTCCTCCACAAGTTTATCCCCAATGTTCTCATCTCCAACGAATAATTCCAGCCTCTTGGGATTACCATCAGCTGTCACAACGGCATCGATGAACTCCTCAGCTGTCGCCATCATCAGGAACTTCTCGCATGTCCCTTCAGACCAGTCCTCCTCACCGGAAGGTATCAAATCCAATCTGCACTTGATCCCATACCTTTTGATTGACTTCATCGACTCCGGCAGGTATTTTATTCCATTCTTGATATCAGTAATGCTGTCCGTATTCCCAAAGTCAACGAATCTCACTGTCACAATATCCTCATCAGCATCAATGACCTCAGCACGATACCAGAAACCATCAGCTGAGTATGTTGCAGCGCAGAAAAGATTCTCCTCTGGGATTCCCTCCACGTGGGAATAGCTAGGCACTTCTGCCTGGAGTTTCTCCTGAAGATCGTCAATTGCTGGTACGTCTCGGAGACGTTGAATGTAGAACTGGGCTGGATTGTCTGCATGAGTCACTGCCACTTTGTATTTTCCTCCCACAATCATATCCTCGGGTTCTGAGGGATCGATCTCTGGTTTCTTCGGCTCTTCCTCTTGTTGGAGGAGATCCGAAGACCCCAGGATTTGACTTATTTTCGTGCCTGTCGAGTCTTCAAGCTCGACGATCCATTTTGATCGGATGTTGTAGAGAGAGGCTGTGAATTCTTTGTCCAGGAGGAGGGGTTTAAGTGCCTCGAACTGCTCTGATTCGGATCCCTTCAGGTTCACTGACAAGGAGACCTCGAGAGCAACGTGCGGTTTTATCATGTGCTGGGGTTCCAATTCCTTCAGCAACTCGGAGGGGACATGCTCTGAATTCCCATAGTCCAGGTACTGGACGAGGGCTCCTGTCTGGCTACTCTTCAGGATCTTCGCTCTGTACCAGTTCTCATCCTGACTCTGGGCTGCGCAGAGTGTTTGGGGGAGGGCCTGGGGGTTCAGAGGACGTCCTGACGTCGAGTAAAAGTTGAAGAGATCGTCAAGGAGTGACTGTAGCAACGGAATATCAGATACTCTTTGAAGGTAGAGGCTCTTCGCGTGATTTACGTGTGATATTGTCACTTTATTTACTGAGTGGATTATTGGGGTGCCCAGGAGGGGGCAGATTGTCTCCTCCGGATCGTTAGGAGTGATTTTAATCTTCTGGCCAGTTGTGTCAAAGATTGATACTGCGAGTCTGTAAAATAAAACATTATGCAAGACTATTTTATATTAAATATTTATAGTAGACCTAAGTTATAGTTGCGTGTACGGGGCTTTCACAATTTTACAATTTTACAATCTTTTACTTCCACTCTCAGTTGCAGAAATATTTTAACAGGAGTGCAATACTATGAATGATCGAATAGAATTGACGGGTATTTTTGGTATTTTCAAATTTTTTCTTGTACTATCGCTTGAATCAATTCACCTGTTATTATCGACATTCTCAACTCGAATGATCACTTCCTTATTCTCCACAGTTGTCTTAAACTTCATGTCAATATCAGCAGAAGAATTCGCATTCTTCACGTAACACTCGACTGCTTGATTCTGCATAACTGCCAATTGCGGTGGCAACGCCAGCATCTGTATAAAATGAACAAATTAAAACCGACAATTAAAAAGAATGAACAAAAGTGTAACAACGACAGTGGTAGGTTCAATTCCAATTCTCATGAAAAATACATTTCTACTTAAAAAGTAAAATCGTTTACAAAGATGTCCTGACAATTTCTCTCAAAAACATTCATAATATCGAAGATAATTAATCTCCAATAATTATCTCCGCATTAATCTTGAGAGAATGAATTTTGCGGCAAGACACACTGTATTCTCAAGTTATTATTTATGGGTTTAGAGTCGAGGGGAAATGCAGAATTATTTTTAATCCTGAAAATTCATAATGAAGAAATGATGAAGATTATTCTGACGTTAGTTGAGTCGCATGTGTATGGCAATTAATAATATCAGATGAGGCCTAGTGATGAGGATAATGTTTTAGTCGTCCATGTCATCACATTGAATGATAAAACTCACGCAGTCCATTGGTATCACTAGTTTGGCTCCAGTGTCAATGAGCCTGACGTCAAAGCCAGTGGAACGTGAGGTACTAATGACAACGGCACGCTCCCATCCACCCTTGGTTTCAACTAGACAACCTGACCCAAGGAACACCTCACGCTTCGATAGTTTCGCCAACACCTAACATTGGCACACTTCTATTTACTAAACTTTTCATTTTAAAAATTGTCTTTTTGTTTTCGACTGCTTCTGTTTAGTTACTAGCCAAAAGGTGATTATCAAGTTCTGGGATTACGTTACATATTTTACAATTATTAATCAATTATTAATCACATAGAGGGATTTATAATTACTGACAATATTTTTTTTAATAATTCTTGTAGACAGTGCCTGGAATTCCTTTGTTCACTAGAGAAATCATTGTTGTTATTCTAGGAAGAAAAAATCGCGCGGAATTTTAATTAATTGGATTTATAATTAATGAACTATATATCGATTTCGATAATTTATGGGAATTATTAGTCGTTTTTTGATGAATTGTTAAGATTATTGGATTATTGCAAACTTTATTTCAGAAAAGATTGTTATCGATTTGAATATGAAGCGTTTTGATATATCTAAATTCCATTCCTTCTTATATGATTTTTAGTATGCCAATGTAAGTCAATTTAAAATAAATTTAAAGATTATTAATTGAGGTATTGAATGATTTCCGGTTCAGGCAGAATCCGGTGGTTAATCAATCGTAATCAGGAGCTAAGACTCATTAATGATAATTATCAAACCCGAGATCCTTGTACAACTAGCAATTTCTTCACTAACGTTACAAAATTCAATGAAAATGTTATACACAATTCCATTTATCTCAACATTTGGCACTTGTCGCGTCTCGTTTCCATTCAAAATTCAAATTTTAGCGGGATTTTAAAATTACTCGTCTGCGCATGCGCAGGAGTCCAAGCCGCCGCCATTTTAGTGCCTTAAACCAGATAATCGGGAGAGAGCGGGATCAGTTGGCGGCCGATTCGAAAGTCAAATTAGAATTAAAAATGTGAATATTTTCGGTGAACTTATAGGGTAGGATAATTTCAGTTTTCTATTCTGATCTCAATAAATTGATTCAACTACTTACGATTACCTGAGCACTTTCTTTTTCCCAAATCCCAGGTTTTAACCAACAGAATTAATTACGAATCAAAACTGGTAATTTACCACACATCGTGCGAGTCAACTGGTCAGTCATTTCATCACAACACAAATGTATTGGGAGCTTGTTAAAGGTAAGGATTCACAAGCAATTGTTATTACAGTATCAATTAGCAAGTCTCGCCAATTATTCATATACCGTATCTAGCAGTTATATATAATAAAATTTAAACAAGTTTCGGGCGTACAAATGCATTTTCCCAATTATGCAAATCTCTTGACGAATTCATTTACTAGAAAACTCTTCTGACATTTCTCCTAAAACCTGATGAATACTAAAATCATTGCATAATTCAGAAAAAATTGTATCATGCGAAATTATTTCCATATTTTTTATAATTAATGATACGAAATATATTGGAAATTAGGAGATAAATTACACAGATCATTAATAACTTTTTTAAAATATCTCCCGAACTAAAAGAGACAGCGGAATTTTTATAAAAACTATTTTTCTATTTCTCATTCCACTTTACGAAAAACTTCTCATAAAAATTCAATTATCCCTTTAGTTTTGGAGATGAAAAAGAGCGAAAAATTCGCCGAAAGGGCCAGCCAACTAATTTCCTTTTTCATTTCGCTACAAAATTACAAATCGATTACTCTCATGATATTCCCCTACTCTACAAAATAATTAATTCATAATAATAGTAATAGTGTCATTCTTCCAGTAATTTTCCTTCTCATCAAAGTTCGTATAAAAAAACATGACAATCATGCTGAGTTATCAGTAACCATACTAAAACTAGCTACTCAACACGATCTCCCAAAAAGTAACACCAAACATTTAAATAAAAGAAATTCTTACCTCAGCACCCTTCCCAGCCATGAATTCAGCGATGCCCTGCTGGCACTGATCAGCAGAAGGTAGTAAAACATGAAAGCGTCCAGTCCCTTCGACATTGGACACTCTGACCCTGAGAGTCTGTCCTTCCAACTTGCTGATGTCGATCCTCACAGGTTGCTGCTCACTGATCCCGTTCTCCTGTACCTGTCCATCAGTCTCAGGTTGCCCTGGCTCAACAGTTTCCACAACCTCTGGGACACTCGCCGAGACCGCAAAATCAGCAAGTCTTTTCTCCACCATGACCCCCGCGAGGTCCTTTCCATCCACCATCATCGACACCGTGTACTTATAATCCTTGACCTCGTGGAAGCAGCACTCGAATTTCTCCACATTAAAAAGTTTCTCAATCTCATGAGAATTGGACTTGACCCAGTTATCTCCACTGACAGGAATAACATTCTTCAGAGTGCAGTTGAACGCTTGCTTGGGCATCTCCATGAACTGCTTCTCCACCCTGAATGTTTTCTTGGCCTCCACCATGGCGCAATTACCAAAGTCTACGTATCTCACGATATTCCCCCTGAGTTTATTGAGCTCGAGTACCTCAGCCCGATAAAACGCCCCATCCTCAGCAAAAACAGCGATTACAGCACTCCCCACCTCCAAAGGCTCCTGCATAGGTGTTCTTCCAGCGTAAACCCTCTGGATCTCAGTCATCATCTTCTTGAATTCATCCTCAGCTTTTAATGATTGACAGTAAAAATTATGGGGATTCAGGAGCCAAGTCACCAAGACTTCAATTCTCTCCTCAAGATCGACAACACGCTCCTTCCACTTGTGATCGATGAGGGCATAATCCGGTGGTGATGATCTGGGTCTTCTCGACAGGTTTGAGGTCCTACTCTTATTTCTAGACAACTCCTTAGCCCTCACCAGATCGACACCATCGCTGTACTGCTCGTTGATGTACTGCACATGGGGCACGCCGTCTACAACTTCTCGAAGAAGAACAGTATAAATTTTCTTCTCGAGCCCAACGAACTCAGCCTCCAGGGTTTTCAGCTCAAGAGCTGCTGTGAATGCCTCTACTTCCTTGGAATCCCAATCCTTTTCAACAGCTGCCAAGAGCTTTACGTGAACTGCCTGGGCTGATAGCTTACAGACCTCTTCCGTGATGTCCTTGATTTTATCAAAAGGGACAACTTCAGTATTTGCATAATCCACGAATCGCACTTTAGCACCAGCTGGTGTTACTTCCTCCACAGATGCTCTGTACCACTCTGAGTCCTCCGAGAACTGAGCAATGCAGTCAGTTCCAGGTTTGAGAGAAGTCTCAGGTATTACCTGACCACCTGATTTGTAGATCTCAGCTATTTTCGCCATTACTCCCTCGAGCTCTTGAAAATCAGGGTGAAGAATGACCCAGAAATCCAGAGGGCTCACCATGTAGATGAGTTCGCAGTTCTTGATGGCTCCCAGGGTGATATTGGGGGGTGGAATTTTCAGCTGTTGAGATTTTTGAGGTTTAGGTGGTGAGCAAGAGTTGGAGGATGAATTGGACGGGTGAGAGTGTGCAGAGGCGGGTCTTCTGGAGTCCCTGGAGTCCCTGGAGTCACTTGGACGTCTGTTATTGCCACCAAAATCTCTAGGAGATCTTCCTCGAGGAGCATTTGAGTGGTTCAGTGATTTTGGGGATCTAAAACTGCTTTCATTGGACTCAGGGTCCCTTGGGGATCTTTGGAAGTCGTTTCTTGGGGGTCTGTTGCTTCCTCCTCGGGGGGGACGTTCTCCGCGTCTTCCTCCACTTCGTGAAGAGGTGTCCGAGTCTTTGTCGCTCCAGGATTTCTCCATCGAGGTGTTTCGCTCTGATCTAGGAGGAGTTGAGGGTTTTGAGCGGTTGGATCTGTTGAAGTCGTGGGGAGAGCGTTCGGAGTGGTTGTCGTTGCGATCCTGGCGAGGGGGATCTCTACTCGGTCGATCGTTTCGAGGGAATCGATCGTTCTGAGGGGCTTTCGCCCACTCCTGGGGCCCGTTTCGTTGCGTCTGGATATCCTGACGCTTGAGCTCGTTCTCCTCGTCCTTCCACGTCTTCTTTGGGAGATCTGAGGCCTTCCAAGTGTCGGATTCATCGCTGCGAGGAGCAAAGGGTGAGTGGATTCCAGAAAGGGAATGCCTTTTTTTATTTCCAAATTAATTTTTATTTGATTGTGCACTGATGCTGGATGACCGTGATATTTTTCATTACTGGGATTTTAATTACTTCTTATTATTGTGGATTTCATTGAACAAAATTTAGGGTGCTCAAGCTGTATATGAATGCTGAGGATGAATTACACTGTTAGAAATTATTTACGACATTGAATTTTGAGTTTTGTGAAGTTAATTAAGGATTAAAATATTTGTGCAATTAGTTAGTTAATTACGAATTGATTTTTTGCTGACCAATACTCCATTTTTTAATGAATCGCGAATTTAGGTCATGTTGGAAATTGAATTTCCCGGGAATATTCAAAAAAGCAATTTTTCAATAGTTTTAGTAAAACGTGAATAGTGGTGAGTTGTTAAAAATTCTAACTAGATTTTTTTTCGAACAGTGTAGAAAAGCCAGATATAATGCGTTGCGATTTTGGCAGGACGAGATGAATCAATTACAGTTAGGCTTTAATTTTTTCACTTCCTCGACATTGACGGGAAAATTCCCATAATTTTTTCATATTCACGGATGCCTATAAAAAAAAACTCTCTAATATAATTTGACTCATCGCGTTCTATGAATTTGCTTGCATTTTTAAGAGATTATCTTGCAAATAATAGATTAGAATTAGATAATGTGAAACTGGAAATTTGAAGATATTTGCAAAATAATCAGGATTGAATTTCTAGACGCGTTTTTGTCCTTCCCTTCCCTGACGTTAAACATTAACTTTCACAAATGAATACAGAAAGCATCGGCTTGCAGAATATTTTTTCATCATCACTTTACCGTGAGTGTCTAACGTTTTTTGATTTCGACTTTTGTGGTTGGCCCTGGGGTTGGGTTTTTACACCGGACCTGCATTACAATTATTTTGTTTATTTAAAAATCCTTAATCGATTGAATATTGGGAAAACATCCCAATCAATCGAAACAGCAATAATACTAATAATTATACTAATAATTATAGAGACCGACATCTCCGAGGATTGAAATTCAAAAATTCTTCAAGAAAATACTCACCTTCTCCCACGTCTCGAAGAGGAGGTCGGCACGTCATTCTTAACCGGTGCCTCAGTCAATGTTTTCTGCTGAATCTTTTTCATCTCCTCGAAGAAATCCATCGTAGGTACTGCATTCTTATCGAACAGTTTCACCACAATTCCCTCAGTATGATGATCGAGCACTACCATTTCCAGTACCTTATCCATGACCATTTTCTCAAACTGATTATCAAGGTCATCAGAAAGATCCTTCCCTTGAAAATCACTGAGTGCACATTTAATTGCCAATGCTGGGATCCTGGTAAGCACCTCTCCCCCGACGATCCTCAACGCAGACGTCGATATAATCTCATTATTTCCATAATCAACGTAATGAACAACTACTTGATTCCCAGACAACTTGATTACCTTAGCCCTGTACCATTGAGAGTCAACATTACAATGTGCAAGGCACTTGTATCCAGGTGTGATAGATGCAGGCTTGACAGGAGGTGCAGTCTTAATGCACTCCTCAAGAGTACTTGTCAATTTGTTCAGGGTATTCGTGTCGTCATCAAGTTGAATGTAAAATTTGCTGCATCCCTCCACATAGCAGACATGAACGAGCTTCTTGACACCTCTGTTCAAGAGTCTCCTCTCAGGCCAATTCTCAGTGCATCCGGGAAATTTAGCAATCAGCATTTCCAGGATATTCTTATCATTATCCCAGAGGTGTCCATACTGCATCAGTGGTGAGTCTTCTGGTGGTACCACATCCAGAATCATCCTCTTGCCCTCGACGAGTTCGTGAAAATATCTCTTCATCTCCTCACTGACGATTAAATACTGCACCCTGCTCAGAGTGAATCTTATCGAGAATACGTTGGGATGAGCAAACTCCAGGGGCAGCTCGTAGATATCAGAGTGAGAGAGGATCTCACTGGAGCCATAATCGATGTAGAAGACTTTTGCTTGAAATGAATCTGTTACTGAACGAACAACTGCTCGTCTGAGAGTACCATCCTTGGAGTAACGACCCAGACAAACTGATCCTGGAATTGGGGGTTCTGACAGCAGCTTCAGAGGGCAAGAGCTTATGCGCTTCATCAGGGCTACGAGCTCCTCCAGGTTCTCCTCAGGTTGAACAGCAAATTTCAGGGGTCCATCTTCCACGAAGGAAATTACCACTGGATATTTTCGATATTTCAAGACTCTGTTCACCATTGATTGAGCAGTTTTTGGAGTGGATTTTATCGGGGAGTGATGGCGGTGAGGGTTTGTCGTGGAGATGGGGGGGTGAGAACGTGGTGGAATGTAGAGGGGTTGCTGAGGAGTCTGCTGACGCCAGTTCTCTTGGGTCTGGCGAGGATAGTTTTGGTAATTCTGGGATTTCGGTTTTTGGTAGATGTGGTTGCTGTGGTAGTTGTGGAGATGAGTGTGATTCAGGGCGTCAGAGGGTGGGTAGTGGTGGTGAGGGGGGTGGTGTGACTGTGAGGGGTAGTACTGCTGCATGTTTGGACGATTCTGGCGGTATTGGCTTGAGGGGACTGCTGGCAGTGGCATAGGTACGTTGAGTAGACTGGAAAATAAGAGGTTAATATTAGGGAAGAAATTCTCCTGAATAAATTGAATGAAAAAAATTGAATTATCGTTATCTATCTATCTACCGCGAAATATTGATCTTTTTTCGAATATTTGTCGGTTATAAATAAAGTTTAGTAGTTCCTATCGGCAAAACGGGAAAACCAATTCTTTATAGGAAAAATTATTGATTTCTATCACATCTAGTAATAAAACATTCAGATTCGAATTTTTAATTATGATGGAGACTCCTATTTTAAAAACTGGGTTGAATCCTCATTTTTTAATGTTATCTCCTTGAAAACCGAAATGATAATCGGATCCCAACGCATTTGAGTTCATTCACCAAGAAAAAATAGTGAGGCGAATCTTCAATTCATATTGTTCTTTATGGGTTCATCCAAATCACGCCTGAAGATCTAAATATTTACATATATCCGGGGAGGAGTTTTTGACGATAAGCGTTTGACGCCGGTATGAAAATCAAAACAATTGCGGCATCCAGAATAAACAACTCGGGATCAGTCTGTTTTTCTGAATACTCAAATACCGAGAATATTCAGACATAATTAAAAAGTAAAAACACACATTTCCTAGAATATTCTGCATTCGGAATAAAAATTTCTTTCATCCTCGTAAAAAGAACGAGACACTAATTTTATCCGATACATCGAATTCGCTCAGACAATCCAGATATCCAATATCTTTTTCTCAAAAAAAAAAAAAAAAAAAGAAATAAACCCTGAATTCTCACGCTCAACCCGACAAATCACTGAACGATGAAATGGTAAAAAATGATAATAAAACCGCCAGAGTAAAAAAAAAAATCTTACTTAGCCAGATCCTCGCTGGTAGCAGGAATAGCCATTTTCTTATTAATCATGAACTCGGCGTAATCCTCGCCATTGAAGAAGAGCTTGAGGGTCTTCTTGGTGTTTTTGAGAACCGAGCAACAAATTCCTGGCATGTAAATATACCTCAATGTGAGTTTGATATGATCAACGAGAGAGGGTTCCCAGGAGTCCTTGAAAGGCAGGACATCTGCCATGATGAAGTCTGTGGCAGCAGCCGGCATATCCTGGAGCTGAATGCTCTCCGGGGTGTTATCCAAGATCCTAATGCTCTCATACGACACAGTTTCGACATTTCCGTAATCCATAAAGTGCACGAATACTGTTCCATTTCCACTGTTGGGTCTCACGATTTTCGCTCGATAAAAGGCATCCTCGTGAAATGCACAACAAGTCATACCTGGTCTCAATTGTGTATCACGCTGAATGGCCCCAAATCCATTCTGAAAGGCCTCATTCATCGACCTAATCAGAGACTCGATCTTCAGTCCAGCATTTTCTTCAACTTGACCCCAAACCCGAAGGAGAGGTCCTTCTGTGTCCACGTGAGTCACGTAAATGTTGAATTCCCTGCCCGGTGCAACAACTGTCATCTTGTCCTACTTCCGATGACCGTTGTAATTCTCTTCAAGAAGAATTTAACCTTCTACCACACAATCTCGTTGTCCCACAACATTCAAATGTCTTCTAGACACTTTTGTTTTTTCTCTCTTATTCTGAGAACTTATCGATTTTTCCAAGATGATTGTTTTAGTGACAGTTATTTTTTTCGCAAGTTTGGCCAGGCTCGAGTAAATTGAGAACGAATATGGAACCTGCACTAACCGGAAACGAAGAGTGTTTAGTGGGTCTCGGGGGTCTCGGGATTTTTAATTGTTATTGAGATATTTCATTGGAGATTTAGAAATTTTTGCGATCTGGGGCGATGATTTTGCATACCTGAGACTAGCGGTCTTCGGTGATTTCAATCGAGTAGGTTTCTCGGTCACTTCTGTTTGTTCCCCTTGTCAAAGTCTTGTTTAGGCGCCCATTGTTCTTTACGAAGTGAAGTCGTAATGAGGAATGTAATCAAAGAGGGGATCAAAGAGGATTGACTAAAGTAGAGGCTCAGTTCTGGGGGTTGGAGTGACCCCAGCGGAATCGTAGTACTGCACCCTAAGAGAGTGAGGGCGCCACACGCAATGGGGGTGTCTCGATTGTCGACTCTGCAACAATCGACCTTCAAAAGTTCGATTTTCAATCAAAAAAACTAACCCAGTGCTATCACCTCTGCGAAATCACCCAACGGACAAAAATAATTTCATGACGAAAGACCAAATCGTCACCAAGTGCTACAATTAAATTGACCTTGAGACTCCGCTGATACGTCCCACGTTTCCACCGACTCATAAAATCCCATTGAAAGGTAATCTTCATAAATCTCCGAAGGTTAGGATCATCGAACTCCTCTGAAATGTCAAGCATCTATTTTTACTCATAAAACGCATAAAACGAATGTAGTTTTGCACCGAACATCGTAGCATGTCCTCCAGTTTGTGTGTTACCTCTTTCGATTTATGTTCCAAAGGTGATGACAACTCTCATACTGGGCATTGGCCTTGGATTGTTTATAATCGTGACACTCTGGCTATCGGCTGGACTGATATTCGCTGTTGCTCTGAGAACTGAGAAGAGAATCGGGGGTTTCGCTGTTGCTGTTGCTGCAGTCATAACCATTATTTTGGTCAGTGTACCGAAAAACTCGGAGTATCCAAGGTCACATCACGAAAAGGTAATTCTTCAGAAATCATCTGAATGCTTCTTTATTCAATTCAATAAATTCCGAAAGAAATGACAATCAAATAATAATGATAACGATAAAAATAATTGTTTTGAATGAGAAAATCAATAAATCGTTCTATTATAAAAAATAATAAATAGAAATATTATAGTAATAATCATATTATGTCATTAATAATCAGTAATATTAGAATATTTATTAATTTTAAGCGTTCAAATGGAACTCGTAATTTATACCACTGAATTTTTTTTTTAGTCTTACGATCATCTCTTCATTTGGCGAGTGATCCTTCTGACGCTCTTGGCAGGCTCCTCCCTGGTGGCCCTGATCGCCTACATCAAGTACGAACTGATGGAATCCAGAAGGCCCAGAAAAATAACCACCTGGATATTCTAGTCGCCATTGAATCGCTCAGTAACCGTAAAAAAAGAATTTTTTTGAGCTGCATCTAGACTCAGTATGAAACTCTGAACAGCTCAACCTCAAAAAAATTCATTACAGTACAATTGAATTAGCAAATAGCTCTTTAAAAATGTTGCGTAACGTAAATATTTTTCGACTGTCGAGGAGAGCAATTTCGCTGCTCTCTAGGAGCAACAAAAAATTTCAAATAACCGACAATACTGAGTTCATCTCTAAAGTGATGAATAGTAATGTTCCAGTTATAGTGAATTTTCATGCTGAATGGTGCGATCCTTGTAAAATATTGACACCAAAGCTGGAGGAATTGGTAGGTCCCATGGAGGACCTTCATCTGGCTATTATCGATGTTGAGCAAAATCCTGAATTGGTGCACACGTTTGAAGTTAAAGCAGTGCCTGCGGTCATAGCTGTCTCCAATGGTCTAGTTGTTGACAAATTCATTGGACTCGTTGAGGCCGGAATGATCGAGAACTTAATTAATAAATTGAGAAAGCCTGGAGTTAAAACTCAATCATAATTCTTGTCAATGTGCCTTTCGCTCAATTTCGTTTTAGATTTATTACATTTCATACAAATATCTAGTGAATATCAACGAATTAATTCCCATTATTTTTCCGAGAGCTTCATATTAGGGAAAGCTCATCAAATAATTAAACGCGAAACCGTGATTTTCTCAAATTAATTGGATAAACATTCGGTAGAACCGATAAACTCTTGGAAATTGGATGAAAGGTACATCACATTCTCAACAGAATGTTTTCAAATATTCAAGTGATAAATTTGCCAGTGTGACTTAGTTTTATATCTTTTGACTTTAACCGAATGAATTGAGAAACCTGTTTTCATTGCCGTATGTTTTGACGAATATCTCGGAGTGAACTGAAAATATTCAAATTTTGATATTTCTTCATCAGTTCTGAGATCCAGAAAACGTACGATGAATTGACTGAGCGGTGCTGCTGTTGAGGTAAATATATCCAATGAAATATTGAAATTGAAAATAAATATGGAACTGGGAGATTGAGTACACGTGTTCAATTGTAATTATCACTATTATTGTGGTTTGTCTCTTGAAAAAAGTAACGTCTTTTAATTTAGTGCAATGAGAATTCTCATTATTTTTCTGAAATAAAATTGTATCATAGACTTTGTTTCAATCTTCGATAGTGCAATTTTTTAAGTGCTACTGCATATTTACAAAATGTTCTTTTCTATGTCTCGTTTATAATATATACATTCGAGATAATAAACGAATAAATCAGAGGGTCTCACAGTTCTTTGCTCTTATGCTGTATTGATCCTCTTGGATAATTCCGTAGTGAAGTGCCGAAGAAAGGAGATGAGTCCAGATAATTTTTAATTCATTATTTTTCTATACTGATTGGTCTGGAGCACAAAATATTCCAAATTTTTTACTCCCAACTCATTAATCTTGGAGTTTCTTCAAAACTTAAAAACTAATCGATCTACATCATAGGAAACTCCATTCATTCCTCTTGAATCGATATTATAACGCTAATAATTCATTAATAATTTTTATTTATCAATTGTATCTTTAATATGATCAGATTTACACTATTTCATGATTCTCTTGCTGGCCTCGTTGATGTCGAGAGTTTTTATGAAATTTTCTAGCGTAAGATCCAGGTGTATCATCTTTCGAAAATTATCCCGATTTTTTCGAAATTCTTATCACAAATCTCCACTAATTGTCATTTTCGCCTGCATAAATAATCGAAATTCCAGAAATTCTGGGTGAGCAATAGATAAAGTGGAAGAAATATTTTTCAGAGGATTTTTCTTTCTGTTTATGTCATACAATCATAATTCTTTGTAAGTCAAAAGATTTTTTGCGAGTCAAAAGATGATTCAACTGATCTTAATATCTTAATATTTTTTTCTGTTGATTACAAATTGTATTGAGGAAATTAAAAATAGCGTGGCTTATTCATATAAATTTGCTTCTTGAGCTTTTCATTTTCCATATAATTATTCGATTCGTATAACTCATTTCCTCTGCTCCTGTTCGAATCGATGGAATTCTCACGGGGGCAGGGCAAATTGAGTTACTGATAATAGAGATAATAGGCCGGTAACAGTTGCATTGATCGAATTTTGTTCTCAATATTTTTTTCTACGGGAATTCATTTTCTCGACTCTAATCGATGATTCGTTACACTAACCGTCCCCAGCAATTGAAAGACTAGCTAAGTATTTCATCTCTTGTTATTAATTATTATTATTTTTCATCATCAGTCTGGCGTCGAACGATAACACCACGATAAGGCAATGCTGTGATTCGCTGGTTATTTACACAATGAAAAGTAAAAGAAATGTTAAAAGATTTATCACTTAAAACCCTATAAAAACACTGATTCTTTAAAAATAATATTCATCAAATAGAAATTTATTATCATGGAAAAAATATTAAAAATATCATGATTTCACCTTATTCTCCCTCAATAATGATCACTGAAAAATTGAATTACAATGATTTTAAAAATCTTGACACCAGCAAAAATGTTTGAACTTCAGTTAACAATTAGTAAGTAACGTTTTTTTTTCAATAATAAGAAACGAAAGAAATGAGATTGAGCAGTTGCTGAGAATTGGAATAAGCCAACGAATGTTGAGACGTGGATTTGTTTTTTACTGGTAATTTTGCGAATATTCCAAGGACAAATCCCGGGAAAAAACGTGATAAGAGACGATAGGGCAAAATGGGAACTCCAAATCCTTTCCAAATTGTGAATCCATTTTTTTTTTACAAATGGATAATTTTTCCCTTGAGGGATTAATTTCCCTCTGTTATGAGATCAACCTCAGCTCAACTGATTTAATTAATTAATTAATTTCTTTTCCGTATATTGAAAATTTAATTGCAACGTTTTATTTAATTAAGAAAAAATGATTGAAGTACCCATTGTACCGCAGTCCCTTCAATTCACGTAATAAATTCTGCCACCTCATCCCTGATTTCTTCCATGAAGCAAAAAACAACCTGAATTCAGGTCCAGTTGAAGTGTTTTTGGCTGAAAGATATGTTCCTCCATCGGGAATTTTTATTCACCTCAAACATCCACGGAATTAACACAATATATTCGATACTTTGTTGTCCTTCTCGCCCACATATTCAACCTCTTAAACAATTACTTTTCATTTGGCTATCTACAGCTTATTGACTAATATATTTTTTCATAGTCTTTTCTTAAAAAAAATTGTAACAAAATTGTAGAAAAACACGAATGACGATATTTACAATTCTTGACAGCCGCATATTTCTATTATTTTGGTTAATACTTTGTCGTTGCACCTCAACATCAGTTAAATAATTCTCACAGAAAACAACGACAAGAGTATTTACTTCTATATACAGTGGGTCAAATTCCAAATTTTCTCATTGACAATTGGATAATCCCCAAATAACACACGATATTTTACATAATATAGTACAACATGTTTGGTATATATGATTTTTCTCCGCAGAGGTAGATATCCCGGGGATTCGGAGATTCCGCGTCTAACATTCTATGATTTTTCCAACCGGAAATTACCATCCAATTTTCCCATAAAACTGCAATAATCCATTAAAAATACAATTTTTCAAACGCCCACCAACTAATAAAAGTCACCAACACAATCCCCAGGATATTCTCCACAGAGAAAAGCTCCGATAAACTTTATGAATGAAGTAATCACTCTTAAGAGAGGAATGAAGCCGCTACACTGAGAAAAAAATTATACATTATCCAAATATCCACTTCCTCGATAGAATCATCTACATTTGTCATGTTTCTCCAGTCCATTCTTTCCAGGGACTCATTGTGTTCCAAATACATACTTTATAATCGATAATGAATTACGAACTTGACTGAAGTTTCAATAATAGACTCGAGCCAATAAATGAAAATTCTTCAAACCCATCTAAAAATATGAAATATAATTTTGATCTCAGTGTAAACCCCGAATAATAATAACTAAGCAGTCCCTTCATTCTTCGATCACATGCCTTTCTTGAATAACCCAAAAATTCCAAATTACCCTAGACCTCTGCACCCAAGTCCCTGACGCCCTGTTCAGCAATGGGAACGTACCTATCATCAATCTTGACAAGAAGTATAACTTTATCGACATGAGATCGTCGATTAGGATCACGATGATTTGGCAGCCACCTGTGAACAACACACCCCTCCATTCCCCTCTCTGGTACCCAATGTTGCCAGCCCGTTCTGCCCCCCTGTTGTCTCATCCTCTCATCAGGCCAGATGACGTCAATTCTGCGTCCAAGATTAATAGCATCGTATACCTGATTCGGATCCATAATCCTGACTCGTTGTGATATTTCATCCTTCTCAGGCTTCGAAAAGCTAGTCTCACACTTCGACTCGATCTTTATGTCATTATTACTGAGTAGACCAGCGAGTGAAGCTAGAGTTGAGCTCGTGGGTTTTCCAACGGAAGCCAGAGAGCCTCGATTACCCCCAAGGGATCCAGTATTTGCACGACCTAGAGAGCCTCGACCGGTGGAACCACCAATTTGACAGCCAGAGTCCATTGACTGAGAGCCTGAGGTGTTGTGACCAGATTGATTGAATCCAAAATGAGTATTGTGTGCGGTAACGTACACCCCATCATTGCCAAAGCCTCCATCATCCTGGACAGCGGTTCCTCCACTGGAGCATCCCTGTCCACACCTCCTCCTGACTTTTCTCCACAATTTGAGGACATTACTCCTGATGGCAGATAGACTCAAGGGTCCTCCCACAATGGAGCACAGCTGTTCATTAGTCTCTGCATAGCTCGTCGTCAACGGTGAGACATAGATGGGATATCCAATGGGTTGATCACAGGAGCTATTGATGATGTTCCTGAGTGCCTGTTTGGCATTCTGAATGGATCCCCTCTCTGGATTTCTATTTCTCAGGTAAACCAACTCCTGCTGTTGGCCTGCCCACAGTCCCCTCACGCACTCTCTGTTCATCTTGATTACCCTGAAGCTGAGGAATCTCTTGTTCAACATTATAACTTTGTACTCGTCAATGCCATCATCGAGAATGTGCCTGAGAGCGAGCAAACTGGGTGCACCACTGAGAACAGCATTCCTCCAGAGTGGATCAGCCTCGTGACTAATCACCAGGTGTCTGTCGTGATTGTCAATTGCCTCGAAGAGAGCTGCTGGCTCCTCGTACTGGTCAGGACTCATGAAGTGATCCTGATGGAGCTTGAGAGCCATTCTCACTCCCTTCGCCACGACACTCCTCAGAAGATCCACATCGTGGAGCACCCACTCGTCTCTCATGGACGTAATCCTGAAATCTCCCTTGAATAAAGCATGAAGTCCATAGAGAAAGAACTCCACAGAGGAAACAGTATTGTGTGACGCAGCCCCCAGGACTCTCCTCCCCAGGAGACTCAGAGCGAGACAAAGAGACACAACACAGGAGTCCCTAGTCCTCTCTAAAGATTTATCACTCTTTCCAGCGCAAAACTGAATCCAATCGAGATAAACATTGCAGAAGCTGCTCCTGGTGATGCCACTAGCCCTGAAATCGAAGTCCTCGTCGATATTCATGTTGAATACTGGGTCGAGATCCACAAAATTCTTCTCCAGGGTGGGCTTGAGTGCCTCGATGATGTCGGGGTTCTCCAGCCACTGCTTGAGCTTTGTCGACTTGATGGCATAGAATACAATACTCTTCACGTAATACGTTACCAGGACCTTCCTGAAGTCAAAGACCTGGAGCATAGAGCCAGCTGAATTATCGGATATCGAGTAGCCCTCGAGGACGTATTTGGAACTGGCAACTTCCCAGGCAAGCCAGCGCTGGCCAAATGCAGCATTCATGCTCAGAACATTCGAGAAATGACCCATCTCGCAACAACAGCAGTTGTCATTCTCCTCGATGCTCTCGGAGATGGCCTCGACCTCCCTCTGTTGGCAGTAAGTTCCCCTGAACTCAAGACCACGCAATTGAAATGTCACGAGACCATTCCCCAGCTGAACAACGTGCACGAGGCAGTTTAGGTAATCAGATGCCAGGAGAAAGCAGTCCCCCTGCTCAACGTTACCCCATCTCCCTAGGGCAAGATCCCCATAGAGGCTGTGCTGGAGGGATCTCGTCAACTGCTCGTAAAATATCGAGTTGAGATTGTTGTCGTCGGCCCCAAGATTTCTCTCCAAGTGCGACGACATCCTCGTATTTGAGTGATCGACTCTTCTCGTTTTGTAATCCCTCTCCCAGAATTTCAGAGGTCTCACGTAACTGCAGATGAAGATGGCACTCCCCAGGAGTGGATTGAGGGGTGTACTGAGAACTGCGGAGATTGTTGCCTGTACGAAGAGCATGGCGGAGTGGGGAACTGAGAAGGGCTGGGCGAAAGCGTGAAAGGCTGATCCCCAGGTCACCTGCCATGGGGCAATGTAAGTTAGAACGAACCTCAGCTTCAGCAGGAGCTCGTAGATCTTGGCGAATGCTATACTAGTGACGAAGTAGTCGATTAAAAATGTCTCGGAGAGGCCTGAGTAATCCACCTTGAAAAAGAGAACTGCGAAGACAATGACGAGGTACCTGGAGGTTGGATCTGCGTAGGAGGATCTCAAACTCTTGAGACCACAGACGACGATTATGAGTGGTCCAATACTCTCACCGTATTTTTCGATAATTTTTGGGGAGTTCTCGGTGAGAGCTCCCAGGAAGACAATTGGATAGAGTATATTTCTCTCGAGGAAGCAGAGGCAGACGTAGATCTTCTCGAACCACATAATCTTCACAGGCTCTCTCACCTCGAATATACCGTGCCAATGACTTCTGAGGACAGGCCTGGCGAGACATAGCCAGGGCAATTGCTTCCTGAGCTCTGGCACGATGTAGTGAAGGAGAAAACCCAAACAACTGGCGATACTCCAGAGGACTGGATTCAATTCGTGTTGAAGAGCTGTGAAAACAGTTGACGCATGAATGGAGAAAGAGAAAACACCAATGATAGCGCACACTATGAGATCATTCTTCAATCTAGCTTTGACTGTTGTTCTCAATTTTTTTGGGAGGGGATCAACGAGCTCAGAGTCTGATAACTGCTCTCCCACCTTGATCTTAACGTCCTTTTTCCTCCCTGACGTCCTGATTTTCGTGTCTTTGTAGATAGCTGGTGGCTCTCGCCTCGATGTATTCTCAATTATCTTAGCCTCCATCTCCTCGAGATACATCTCTGGTGGCCACAGGTTCGTCTTCACGATGTCCCAGATGACACTCGGATCGGACGAGGATCGGCTGAGGTGGTAGGATATTGCCACGAGGAGTCCAACAAAAATGGAAAAGAGAATGTGCTGGGAAGACTTGGGCTCCGTCAGAGCTCCGTAGGCAAATCCATAGAGTGTTGCTACTGTTATTACACTTCTCGCCAGACAATAAACCGATGACACGAGTCCAGTGGTAGCAGTGCCCCCGAAGAGATGAATGTCCAGGTGTTCACAGATGTACATGAGGAAAGTATTGATCTGGGGAAAGAGCCCCAGCGAGAATATTATGGGGAACGTCAGGAGGAATATCAGGAGAATATTCCGCACCTGCATTATGACATCGTAATCGGCCACCCTGAGACCATAAACCCGAAAGTCAGATGTTTTAAAATTCCTCAGGATCTCATTGAGGATCAAAATAATACTCGACACAATGATAAAGTAAACAGGCCTCGAGAAAACGATTATTCTGTTGAATCCATGAGTGGGAGATGCTGCATCGGGCTGCACGGATTTAAGTAATGAGTACTGGCAGCCAGCAGTTACGAAACAAAAAATAAAAGCAAATATGTCCTTGTAGAAGCCCTGCTGAAGGAGTCTGAGGCCGAGGCCAGCAACGAGAACAGCCAGTAACGTCGATATTATCGTCTCGATGACAGTTAAATTCCTGTCCAGCAGGGCTAGCAACGAGAGTCTGTCAAATCTCACTTTAATGTGTGGTAATTTTCCTATTTTCCACTTGTAGTAGTGCCTGGTGGGTTTGGCCTTGTCCCCCGGTCCATCCAGACCGTCTATAAATCGATTCCAGGAGAGACTAGTATTGATATCACCCTCCTGCTGATTCGGTGATGGAAAAACAGGCCTGGGGTTTGGACTTTCCAATACATGTGACCCCAGTGACTCCAGTAAATTGTGAATCCGTCCGTCTCTCTCCGCAATCATCCTGAAGAAGACGTCACGCTCTGAGAGCATTCCCATGTCAAAGGGAATGGGATTTCCCATGTTGGAAGCCACGAGAGTCTGACCCACTGGTCTTTTTGTTTGATTGATGGCAGGACTCGAGAGCACTGGGGGTGTATCTATGATCACAGTTAATCCAGCTGAATTCAAACTCAAACTGCTGTAGCTGTTGCTCAGGGAGTCCGTGAGCTCCAGGTTACCATCCAGCTGTGGATAGTGATCGACTCCCAGCTGTTGTCGCATTAGAAGAGTATTTAGGAGTTTGTCACTGGGTCCTGGGGGAATGGGCACTGAGGTCGCTACACCGGAGCCCTTCTCGTCAAAGGTGTAAGCCAGCCACCGACCGTTGTCATCTCTGTAACAGTGGACTGCACCCTCGCTCGTGTCATTGTGATTCGTCGCCAAGTGGCACTCGCCATTTGATATCAAACCGAGAAGTGCTGTTATCGGAGCGAAATCTTCCCGTGAGCTGTAACGAGGACCAGCTCTGTGCGCCCTGTGATTACTCTTTACCTTTCGGGGATGATTTCTCCGTGGCATCAGCACTGGGACTCTGCTGGGACCTGGGGCCTCCTGAGGTGGCTGGGGGGACTGTTGGTACTCTGTGTTGTGCTTGAGGATTGCTTCTTTCAAGCGTTGATTCCTGGGGGTGGATTTTGACAAGAGCATCGAGAGCTCGTGGTGTGAACTCGTTGATGCGTCTGGTTTTGGCTCGGGGCGGTCTCGACGGATGCAATCGCGGCGGGTCAGGGGAGGACGGGGTTCGGTCTGCGGTGAGGGTGGTGAGGGAAGGGATGAGAGAAGTCGGGGAACTTTTGGGGACTTTGGACGGTGCTGTTTGGGGATTGCCCCCTGGTGACGTTTTGAATCTTGTGGTACTCCCTGGGGCAATAGTGATTTCTTTACCTCGTTGTCGATACTCAAGGTCGTCGTGCTCGAGGAACCCGAGTCTGGGTCCTTCGGGTGAAAGTCTAGAAAGACGGTGGAATCAATTCTCGGATTGAAAAGGGGGAATTCTTTTATTCGAATCAAATTTCCTGGGGTAATTCGGAAAACTAGACTGATGAGTTAATTATTTGATTCAGATAAAAATTCCCCTTGGGACATTGCAATGTTGCTATGGCTAATCTAATAATGCCTAATCCCTATAGACTGCTCACAGCTCTATTCGAGGCTTTTCCTACGTTTGGAGACTTACAATCGGTACTAGCTGTTTGCAGACTCCCGGAAGTGGAGGTATCTTCGGAATGCGTGAATGTCCAATAAACTGGGCAGCAGAAAGTTATGAGAATTTTCGGGTATGAGGTGCGCGGGGAGCTTCCCTATTTTTTCTAGCTACGTGATTAATTAACAAATAACCGACAATTTTTTTTTTATCCGACAGGAGATTCTAGTGCAATGAAAGAAATGTGATACAAAAAACAGATTCTTATTTTTATATTTTCATTTGATTTTATTTGTAGTGGTGCATCGCTCCGCACTTTTTTATCAAATTTCAGGAACTCAAATTCGATTTCCTCCAACTAAAATCTCCCGAGGCTCTTCCACTCGCCCCAAGCCATTAACAAATATTAATAAATTTCCAGTACTCACTTTTGTTCGCCCAAGGTTCAGCTGGACAATCTCCATTCTCAAACAACCAATCAATGCCGACAATACTCCCAGAATTGAGGGGGTCATCCAATTTTTTCTCCCTCTCGTCCAAAATTTCTTTCCTCCTCTCATTATCAGATAATTCATGGCTACTCTGACTGGCATTACTAAATCTCCTTTTGTATCCTGGCTTGACTTCCTCAAGAAGTGCCTCACGAGAATTTGCTGAGTCATCGTCAATAGCAACTTCTCCATTGAACCTCGAGAATCTGTCCTCAAAGCCCCCAGCACTCAAACTACGATCACGATTGGCACAAATACCAGATTCTCCCTTTGTTTTTCTGGTTAACAGTGGACTATAGGAGTCACGCAAACTATAACCACCTGCACTCTCATTAACAAATTGTTCGTCGCTCTGTTCAGCTATTGGATGGACTATCTCAGAGCCATAACTCGGATAGGGAAGTAATTGAAGTTGATTGCGTTTCAAAGTATTTTGTTTCAATACCTGAAATCATTACATTCACTAATTAATTGAATTTCTGAGTGTTCAATTTTCTACAAAAAAATGTGATGTGATGTGATGAAATGTGAAAAATAAATAAATACTAAAAAATGCATGACTCACTTTCTTCGTATTAATTGTTTCTAAACTCTGGGGATGAAGTGGCAAATTATTGTCATCAGACGGACCAGCATTTTTACTAGTTGCATCGATAGTTTCCAAACTCTGGGGGTGCACCAGCTGTTGGTGTAATTTTTTAGCAATATCCTGCAATGATCAAAGACTTCCATGACAATTCCATTATGATGCCAACAAAATAATAAATCAGAGAATCGAGTGCTGAATTCCTGAAACGAATGATATAGCAAGAAAAGTACCTCTAAAAATTGTGGATGCGCTGTCATTTTAATTTTATCCATGTCTTTATTCTTTTTCGATATAATTTGTTCAAGACTCTGTGGATAATCAGTGATAAGATGTGTTTCCATTGGCACAGAATTCGATCCAAGCCTCCTAACACTCTGATTGGACTTCCAGTAAGGATAATCTTCCCCATGCTGTTGCTCAAGCTCCAAGGAGCTCGTCTGCTTAATCCTAGTCCCCTCGAATGCACTCTTGGAGGAGCTCTGCTTCGAGTGTCTGCAGTGTGAGTCAGCTGATGCATGCCTACAAATACCTCCACTCTGCAAACGTCTCTTCCTCCACTCAACCTCATCATCAACATTCATCACATTTGTCTTCAACTGCTGCGACTCCTCTGAGCTCTCTGAACTATTCTTACGATGTATCTCAACTTTCAAATCGATCGTTGAATTTGGCTTCTCACGATTGTACTCTGATGTTATACTATCAGCATCAGCACTCGCTGCATTCTGTTCGATGTATGAATTTCTTGAGGAACATTCCACTGGTGGTGTGTCAGTTTTTCCTAGAAGGAAATAAGACTATTAAAACTTCCACTTCGCAGCGCGAATCACCTGTTCTATAAAAAATACCGGAATTACCATTCAAAACTTGCAGTTCAATCCCCAGATCCACCTGATCCTGGCACCTGTCATGGCATTTACTACGTGCAGCTCTTTGCTTCTCGCTCTCTGATTTTTTCAGACTGACAGCTGGTCCTGGCTCCTCCAGACACTCGCTGGTATCGTAAACACAATGTAGAGCATGATTCACACATTTTATCGTGCCAAAGAGAGTGACGATGGAGACGCAGTAGGCGAGCCAAACGTAGAAAGTTGGTGGAAAAAACTGATAGAGAAAACAAAGAAAAAATAACGAGAGGAGTGTAAAAAATTATTGAACACCAAAAAGTGGGGCAGAATGAATTCCCAGAGAGGGGATTTCAGAATTATCGATAAACATTTGCCACCCACAACCCACCAGATAAATAGTAAACGGCAAACAGAGTAGAAAGAGCCACGTATAAAGATGAAATGTATTTGAGAAAACATCTAAATGTGGATCGTAGAACCATCCTCCAGTCAAACTCGCCCAAACACCTTGTCTCAATATTTCCAGCGATTGCAAACCCATTCCAGTGACCGTATTGCCCCTTCACCATCTTCCCATAACCCGTATTCAATCACTTCTTTTTTTTTTTCTTTTTATCACTGTCAAATCCGCCACTGGAGCACTCCACTAGACACGGAAAATCATAATCCAGAGACTGGCAACTCTTTTTATTGAGGGTTCAATCTACTCAGGCAGTACGAAAATACACAATTAAGACAATGCATAGTCTTATCTCTGGTCTGCTATGTTCTCTCAGTTTCTTCGGTTTGTTATCTGTTTCGAGTGAAATGTGATTTTAATTCTACCGATCGCCGATTGTGGCGCCAGTTTTCGATCGATTCTGCGTATTACGTATGGGATTGGTTACATTTAAATTTGAAAATCACGATTTCACTGACATGAATGAAAAGATCGTGATTATTTTGATAAGACCACAGGAACGAGGAAAAATCGGTAACATAGTGATGTGTTGGTTTCGGCTCGGCCCCGGCTCCAGGAGCAAACACGAATTTTCTATTTGGATCCCTGACACCTGGAGAAGAGATGGAGAAAAGGAATTTTTATTTATTTTTCTGAGAAATTATCGATGGAATTGACGTAAACTAATATTGAATAATTTTTACGTAACATTGCATAAATTTACTTTATTTGAAGTTAATTGACTAAATAATTTAGTAATTAATTGAGTCACGTTCGAACTTGGATTTTTCAATATTCACACTTTCCCGGAAACCTATCAAATAGTCAACTTTATAATTTTAACAAATTTTTATGACTTGCACAACGTTAAATAATTTATTAACAATTTGAAGTATTGTCAATTTTCATGTTTCAGTCGAGAAAATCGAAAAATCGAAAAATCGAATATCGAGTCTGAAATAATCGATCTGTGGAAGGTCGATTCTGGCACGACACCCTAAGTTGGAACCCCCGTCGTCGCCTTGACGGTTCCTTTTGACGGCGTTCTCGCCTTGTTCGTGTGGTTAGCGTCATATTTTTGATAATTTCATTACAATCATGGCGAAATTCGATTTGACATCGAAGATTGGACAGTACCTAGACCGGCACTTGGTTTTTCCACTCCTGGAATTTCTCTCAGCTAAAGAGGTGAGCAGATGTTTCGCTCCCAATGTAACATGTGGCTTTGGGGTTATGTATGTGGCATGTGCAACTCATAATTGTTAAATAACCAATTTGTTGGTATCTTACTTTGCAAAACTGGGGCAATATGGGCGCTAAGATGGTCCTTTCTAATTATTAAACTAGATATACCTGTGAAATTCAAAGAAAATCGCCTGGAATTTATTATTTTCCTCTATTATGTGATCATTATTTGACAAATGAACGAGTTCACAGGCGAATATTTCTTAAAAATTATCCTGTCATTAAATGTTATTTTATCATCTAATTAATTATTGGAGTAATGCTGTCATAAAATATTTCTTTCAGATTTATGACGAGAATGAATTGCTCCACGCCAAACTGGCTATCCTTAGCAAAACCAATATGATTGATTATGCCATCGATATCAGGATGCAGCTGTATCCAAATGTGGAGGTTCCAGAGGTAATTAACCCTTTCTGTGATTGATTCATTAGCTGCTCCATTAATTACAATCTTCAAAAGTCAATCTTTTAATTTTTTTTTCAGACGTTGAAGTCTCGACGTGCAGTGGTTGTGCAAGAACTCGGAGTACTCCAAAATAGTGTATCCGTTGTTGTATCGATAATGAACAACGAGAAGGCCATGAAGAAGATGGAGGAAATGAGGGATTCAAAAGCTCTGAATAATTATTTAACCCAAGAATTAGATTTCCAAATTGAGATGTTGGATAATCTTGTTAAATTGGCTAAATACAGATACGAGTGTGGAAATTACTCCATTACAACGTCTTATTTATACTTCTATATGCTCATCATGCCACCTACAGACAAAGTAAGATTTTATCCTCTCATAAACGACAATTCAACTTTTTCTTTGCAAAAATCAATGGCATATAAAACCGAAGTTGGAACATCCTGACAGATTATGAAGCTTATGTAACAAATTGTGACAAGTAATTTCTCTTTTCAGAATTACTTGAACGTACTGTGGGGTAAACTAGCCTCGGAGATTCTAGCCCAGAACTGGGATACAGCTCTTGAGGACGTTAACAAGCTACGAGAATACATTGACAGCAATGTCATTGGCAATTCACTGCAAGTCCTCCAGCAACGAACCTGGTTGATCCACTGGAGTCTCTTTGTATTCTTCAATCACGCAAAAGGCAGGGATCTGATAATTGAAATGTTTTTGTACCGCCCTCACTACCTCAACGCCATCCAGACAATGTGTCCACACATACTACGTTATTTGGCAGCTGCTGTTATTGTGAACCGCTCTAGACGTTCCACACTCAAGGATCTCGTCAAAGTCATTCAGCAGGAGTCCTACACGTATCGTGACCCCATCACAGAGTTCCTGGAGCATCTCTACGTGAATTTTGATTTTGATGGAGCTCGTCAGAAGCTCCAGGAGTGTCAGACAGTAGTATTCAATGATTTCTTCCTCATAGCCCTTCTCAATGAATTTGTGGAGAACGCTAGGCTCATGATCTTTGAGACATTCTGCAGGATCCACCAGTGCATCTCCATTGGAATGCTCGCAGAGAAACTCAATATGAAGGCTGACGTCGCTGAATGTTGGATTGTCAATCTCATTCGTAATGCCCGGCTTGATGCCAAAATTGACAGCAAACTGGGACATGTCGTGATGGGAGGACAGCCTGCCTCACCTTATCAGCAACTTGTCGAGAAGATTGAGACGCTGAGTGTCAGGAGCGAAGCTCTGGAGAACCTGATCGAAAGGAAATTAAAAGCTAAAAATCAGGAACCTGTCAGCATTGTGTGGAATTAGACGGAAGGTAATTTTCCTGGGAGTTTTATAACCTGAGGCGTTAATTTAAGATTGAGGATGTGGAATTATGAAGAGAACGATGATTGTCGTAATAAATGAATTTTTATCTGTACAACTGAAAAGTATGTTCTAATTTCTCTAATAAAACATTTCCCATCATTCACGTCTTCATAATCTATGCGGACATATTTAGGTCAGCTGTCAGGTCATAATACTCAAAAATGTTTTTTTTGTTTTTTTTTATTGTCAATCGCATCTTACAAATTGTATGTAAAAATTCTATCATTCCTCATCATGTTTACTCACGTTATTTCCCTGTTCCATACTGGATGATTTGTTAACGATAACCGATATTTTCACTCTCAACAATTCGATGGGACACTCATTAAAGTCAATATAAATTCATATTTAATTCTCCTATTTTCATTCTCACAATTATGACGAAAAATAACATGAGATTATTTACACTCTCGATGATTACCGTGTACCCGTGAAAAATCAGGGCATTTGTTAAATGCAAGTAATGAATATTTTAATATAAAAGAGAATACTATGTACAACACTCATTCCTTATGCACTATATAAAGAAGTATAAGGAGCACTTTATTTAAGGCACTAAATTACTGTTCGATATATTGATGATTTTGTTATTTCTTTTATGAAGTGAAATCTGAAGGAATGAAGCCCTCATATGTGGGTTGATCACAGAAAAGTGCACGGAAAATTTCCACCCGATTCGTTTTATCCCTATTATTATTCAATCATCTCAATTTATTGAACTATACTGTCTCAATTGATTCCATTTATTCCACAAATATTTCGGAAACCATTAGGTTCATTTAAAAACATAAAATTGCGTTTGTACTTCACAAGATTCACAACATGTTTGTTTACATTTTACGATAGACCTAATGATTTCAAAGATATTTAACAAAAACTGAATTTTTAATTGAGTCGCCAACTCTCACTATTTTTTTTTTCGAGAATATCCCCAACTCATATAAATCTAGGAGACGTGAAAATGTTTTTATGCTCTGAAAGCGCATAAAAATTTCAATGCGCTCTATAAATTCATTAGATCTGAAGATACTCTGGAAAATTCGCTCCTCAATTTTTTAATTTATTCTCAATATCCACTCTTTCATAATTATCTACCGACTGACAATAGTTCTAACATTTCATTACTAACGAATAGATCAAAAAAGATCTTCATTCGAGTCCATAAACCTCCCCTCCTATTGCTTCAAGCAACAATAAACAATCCCAGTAAAAAAAAATAATGGAATCCTCAAACGTCCAAACACCTGCGCACTTCGTCTCTTAAACACTTCAAAGATAATATTATAATATTCATATCACTGTTAAGAGTCTTCTTAAAGTCACGATGCCTCCCAAAAACCTATTAACCATGGCAGTGTTAAAAATTTTATTGACCGGATAAAAGAGTCATCGAAAACGTGGATAAGGCACTAAGAGGGCAGGGGATTACTAAAAAAAAGAATCGAAATACAATCAATAGCGAAGTGGTAAATCATCCTAAATTAATTTTTGCACTCCATTGGGCACGAGACCACTCTCATAATGAGCAGTAATTCCAAGGAAAGAATCTCATGGAACAATCTTTGTTGATTTCTTCAGACATAAAAAAAACTTCCCTCAATTTTCCGTTCGGTAATCACTTCTATTAGAGAAAATGCCGAATGAATATTTAGATAAGTGCGAAACGTAAAAGGGAAGCATTACATAAAAACATTCCATAATTAAGAAATTTAAAGAAACTTCATCACCAAAAAAACGCCCTCGATATTTTTTCCTTGAAATAACAGAAACTCTGTCCATTATACATATAACCAAAAGTATGATAAACAAAGTTTACAAGATTAATATTTATTTACAAAGCCATAAAATACCGCTCACTACGAGAGAACCACGACATTTTCAATGCAAGCTCTTTTCTGTCATGAAAAACGAGAAAAATCTTGACTTAAAAATCCCATAGAAATATCTCTGAAATATCTTATGTACATATTGAATTCTCAGCTCAAAAGTAAAAATCCGGAAATGAGATCTCTCGTGGTCTCATTTCCACAAATCAATATATTCTCATGCCATTGATTTTACCACTCCCTTACTGAATAATAATCAACCCCTTGATTGGCCTTAGAGAAAGCCCTGAATTACGTATAAGGTTCGAGTTGTGGAGGTAACCTGGTGGGTGTTGGTGAATTTTTTTGGCTGCTGGAGGGTGGAGTGAGAATGCCACTCTGATCAGGGCTGCCTGTATCGAGGCTCGTTGAGTCCAAAGAGTCTAGTGAGTGAAATTCCGAGTCCTTGTGCCTCTGCTGTGCTTTTTCGAGCATCGCGAGGTCAACGACATGGGTCTGAATTCTGTGGGACTCATCTAGTACGATATTGGGCACTGCTGCCCGCAGTCCAGAACCCGAGTGAGTCTCCACTGGTGATGCTGTTGATCTTGAGAGTAGTTGGGAGTCATCCTCGGCTATGATGTGGGCAAATGCACTGAGCCACTTGGCGCACGGTGCAAGTTGCTCCCAGGACAGTGTTGATACCCTCAGGGCGCACTCTCGACCCTGGGTGTGATACACAGCAGCTGCTGCCATGTGGGAGTATGGAAATTTCAAGCTGCCCTCGTCGAGTGTCGCCAGGTCCAGGAGCTGGGCTGCCTGCGAGAACTGGAGACCACTGTACTGAGGGTAGATGAAGGCATGCGGCCGTGACCAGTCTCCCGACTCCATCTGCATGTAGACGTTCAGCCAACCCGGAGGTGTCACTGGGGACAAGTTCCAGCCGAGACCTTTCAGGATTATTAGCTCTTTCCCGAGGATCTCGTCCTCTGTGCATGCACCGTCAGTCACGTACGCGAATTCCGCGATTTTTGGAGGGTAGATTTCTTCAACCTGCCAGAAAATGAAAAGTTTCATCATTTATTATGGTTTTTTTCGTATTCACGAGGTAAATACACCGAAAAAAATACTCTAGTTCCTGCGGCTCTCGAGAATTAATATTATTTCGTTCGTTTGTGTTTTTAACGCTTTCTTTCCTTATTTGAAAAACTATCAATGAAGTTTATGACATTATTGATTATTCACATTATTTTTGCAATAATTCATGATTTTTTATCCGGTCAATTTAGAGATGTAATTTAAAAATAAATTATCATGGTGTGAAAAATTGATGAGTTCCGAAGAAATTCTTTCGGCATGCAGCAATGGATTGACTGATTACGGTATTAAATATTTATTTGAGAGAAATTTATTGTTCGACTTGTTATGGTTTGCCTGTGCAGAAATGATGGGTAAGTTATTTTTGGAATATGCCAGGACTGAGTGGGTTTACTGGGGAATTCGAGGGGACAAGTGCTTTGTGGGGAATTTTGTCAGCGACAAAAATGGTCTCGTGAATTTAAGCAAGACTACTCGTTTCTCAGGAGCTTGGGAAATAATGGGAATATTATTTTTGGTGTTTTGTAGTTTCATCGCTTTAACGTTAATATATTGACATTAAACGTTTTGATCAGATGTGAATGTGAATTCCCAAGAGAATTTCGTAAACACGGGATAATAACAGAGAATGCAATATAATCTTTAGAAGTTTGAATAATTATTTAATGATATAAGAGGCCTCAAAAAGTAACGTGGAGAGTATTTTGGGAATATTTGAAGTGTGTGAACCGATTTCCTCATCTCTAATGAAATTGTAAATTATTATATAAATAAAAATAAAAATCGATCGCTCATTGAAATAAAATTCGACCAAAATTCGACCAAAATTCTAATCAATTCTAACCAGTACATTCGTAGAAACAGATAAGTCAAGAATATCGCGAAAACGAGTGAATTTCGTAAAATTTATCAGAAGACCTTTTTCTGTGGAGAACTGCGTTATCTGGAGCGAAACGCCTTTCGACAATTTCTCCTGAATCTATTCATTTGGGAGATACAAGAAAGTACACGTCATTCTCGAAGTTATCACATTATTGAAAGTGACGATTGCAGAGTCATTGATAAAAAAATACTAGTGAATTTTCGGTAGACTATTCCGTTCCGAAATTTCTGCAATCCCCCAAATTCAAACGTTGAAAAAGTAAAAAACTAATAATAAAACGACATTTTAACGAAATTTCATTTATTTATTTACGCATTGATAAATGGAGTGAATCTAAGATATTATCAAACGATCTCGTATGTGGAGAATTTCATTATCTACTAAGATGCCCTCTCGATGAATCCCTCTAAACCTGTTCATTCCTCAAATATCCAGAAAATACCGAGCATGCAATTTTTTGTCTCTCCTATCTCCATTAGAGAGGATAAACCCTCTCGAAAATCAAATAAAATAAACAACAATTACATAATTAAATAATTTCTGAAATTGAAAATCTCCCAAAATCATAAAAAAAAAGTCAAAACATCATATGCATTTCAAATTAAAAAAAAAGCATTGAAATGAAAAATAAAAAAAATGGAATAAAATAAATAAACAAATAAATACCTTAGCAGCAATAAATAAACAGGTGATGCCGATGAGTTGGAGTTGACTTTTTGGTACATTAGAGTGTGTTGATAGATACCTATCAATATAATCCATAGCCAGGTAATAAGTCTCTCTGTGTAGTTTATAAACTTCACAGACTTCGATGAGCCAATCAAGGAGAATGGCCCTCATTCTGGGTTGCAGGGTGGGATGTCTCTGGAACATCTGCGAGTCCCTTTGGGTCAGTGTTTTCTGATCCCCCAGGCACATCATAGACCAGACCTGAGAGCCATCGGCCCATGGAAACGAGGGGAGAGGGCATGGCTTTCCTGAGGAACTCGATGAGGCTGAGGGGGTTAGAAAACACGTGGCAGTTCGCAATTCTGACCAGGTAGTAGGCTCTCTCTCCTTCAGGGGTGAAGAATGGCTCTGGGGGGTCTTTGGGGTCTCGGGAATCCGTGACCCATGACAATGAGAGATTGTCCCTATTTTCGTCGGTGGATATATATTTTCAGCGTCTTCTGATGGCTCTGTGCTCTTGCGTTTACGTTTCAAGGGTTGGGGCTTCATTCCCTGGAGTGTATACGAATGGTTCTCCTGCAGACTGTGTAAAACGACAAGAAGAACATTAAGAAATTAAATTACAAATTATCTACCATTTTTTGAATTTTCCATTGCATCAGTTTTGGGTTTGTGTAATCGATGAAAAGGAATAATTAAAAGGAAACACTTAGTCTTCAATTTTTCGGATATTTATGTGAAAATGGAGGCATAGAGATATTTATGATTATTACATGTTCTTTGCCTGTTTGCCTGTGTAAGTGGTCATCGAGAAATAATTTTTTTTAATTGTTTTTGAATGACTCTTACGCTTGTGCAATGAATGCAAGGGAGAAGTGTGTTTTGTAGTTTTTGGGATATTTTAGTACTAATTGAGGAGTAAAGATATTGAATGAAAAATTCATAGATGATAAATAAAGAATATTGAGTAATGAATAAAAAAATATGCTCTCGCAGGCATTATTTATTGAGATACCATCAAAAACTATTCCACCCTGGAAAACCTGTTCTCGACCCGCCCCCTCCTGTCCCACGCCACAATGATTGTGAAAATTCTGTCTACCTCCAACTAAATTTTCCCAATTTTCCGCTAAAGCTACTCTCAAATATTCATGTTTCCCACATCCCAAGTTATAAATAAAAAATCGCAATAATTAAGGAGTATTAAATGTCCTTATGCTATACTTGTGTCCACGAGGCCTCAAGCCTTCCTTCAAATTCCCTGAAATTCTACAGAACTCCACACCCCCATGATCCCTTCTCTGATCCCCAGAAATCATTACTCAATCCTCCAATAATTATTCAGAAGTCCAACAACAAAGATTAATCCTGAAAAACTGTGAAAAAAAGCCCAGATAAAAATTTTTTCTTACAGCGTGCACGCCCTGCCCCCGACGAGAACAGGTTAGAGCACAAAATTTTTTTCCAACCCGAAAATCCAGAGTAATTCTTTCCAAATTTCGCCAAAACCCTGAGGATACCCCACACAACAAAATTATCAAGACCCAGCGACTCAAAAAAGTCGGAAAAAAATTGCAGAAAATTAAATACCCAAAGGTAAATCGTGTCCGACTCACCTAGTCTGTGGCATCTTGATGCTGTCCGTGATGACGTGTGCTCTGGTTTCCAAAAAATTGAAAAAAAAAATCCAAATATTTTCTGAGGGTCTCGGTAACACTCCCCTGACACCACCAAACGTAACAGCAACAATAAAATCCTCAAATTGAATAAATGAGAGACGATAAATGAGGAGAGCGATGCTTGGGTCTCTCACTGAATCGCCATAATGCTCCCTCTGACCGCCGACAGACCCGACCTTTTTCCGTCGATCAAAAAACACCAAAAAATCACGGTAAAATTTTTCTCCAATTTTTTTCATACGTCACAACCCCATAAAAATAAATTGGACAATTTTTAAAAAATATTCATTAACCAATTGGAGCAATAAAATTACAAAAATGCGGGAGTTGATGAGTGGAGCGCGGGAGACTAGCGCGCGAAACTATGACCAACCCTCTGGTAATCCGGTACTGTCACGCCCTCTGTACACACAACATAACCTCGAAGAAAACTCGAGTTTTTCCGGTTTTCCGGGTGTCAAAGAAACCTCAGACAATCCCCTCAAGTGTCCACCACCGAATTATGCAATTTTTACAACTCCTGGGTAGTCAACAATGCCGCAGTCGCAGCAACAATCTCAACGGGTTGAGCGTCCCGACGCCGCGACAATTCCAATATTTTTCCAGGGTTTTTCCCAATTAAACTCCACCAAAATCACTCAAAAAGTCCTCCAACACGTCCACGAGTGTCCTGACCACAAATTGTAACAAAATTTTATTCTTATTTACCGCCAAAATGTTAACAAATAACGGAGGAAAAAGGCACGCGTGCAGTGTCCATTTGGCTTGGCAATTCCCTCGATTTTCCACCGATTTTCTCACTTTTCCGTCACTATTTTTTCGTCGAGTCGACGGGGATCACTCACTGGGTTATCACTGGGTGTTTCAAGTGTTTTTAATCTTGTTAATTGTCGGGATAATTGGAAAATTGTTGGAGATTGGATGGTGTGTCTGTGGCATTTCGCGGGAACGCTAGTGCGAGAGTCACCGGTTGTTGGATTTGTGGCGCTCAGGCTAGGGGAGATGCTCAATGCTCATTGGCTGTTGGCACTGGGACAGCTGGCGCTCAGCTGATCAGTTTCAACATGTATTCACTCATACTTGGATAAGGGATGAAGAATCTACAGGTTGAGTTTGAATGTAGTGAGTTTGGAGCACGCGGGAAACGTACGCGCGTAAATCGACCCCTCCAGCCCGCCAAAGCCACTTTGGGAGGGATGCAAGGATAACTTGCCACGTATTTTTCGGATAACGTATGTATGCTCATAATAAAGATAGTGTGTGTTTACTTGTTGCATTGAATTTGTTGGCGGGATCCCATAGCGGGAATTTTTTGTTTACCGATTATTCGATCTCATCTGATTTTTTAATTTTTTAATAGTTGAATTTTGGGAAATAATTTCTTTTTGGTGGTGGTTTATGGGTCGTGTAGGTGAAATGGAATCCGTTTTTATAATTATGACTGTTGGGTTGGGGCTTGGGGGAGGGGACGTCATGGAGAATTGTGGAGGGAAATTGAGCGTTGGGGTGGGCATTGTTTTGGGGGAATGTTTTGGAGGGATTTTTCTCGAGTTGGAGATGTAGGGGAGTTGAGAGGTATTTTTGAGAGGAGAACTATTTTGGAGGGATCACTGTCAATATTTCTATGCATTTACTCATTGCAAGTAAATTTAATTGGCAGAAATTTTTTTTTTCTGATTGTAAATGTTTATTTGTTGCATTGTTTGGAGTGATTTATTTGCAATGTGGTTTTCTTAGATGATGATTGTTGTTAAGAATATTTAAATTTAATGGGATCATTCTATTGGACTTTTCTAATGGGAATTGGGGATTTAAATGGTGTAAATGATGGCATTAGATGGATTACAATCATTGTGACCGTTAAGAAACGGTTAGGGAAAGAGGGGTTGAGGGGGGTCACAAAAGGTAATTCTCAAGGGAGAGGACGACAGTTGGAGGGGTCAACACTGTTTTGGAGGGATTTTCCAGGAATATTCTGGAAGGAAGTTCAAGGCAAAATTTTGAGAGACTTTTCCTCAAACGGATTTCGTTTTTGTGGAAAAGATTCATACATTCATTTTCTGCTTATTTCTTGCTTACTCGTTGTTTATTCGTTGTATTATCTCGTTTATTATTTTTATTGCCCCTTTTTTGGGGGTTTTACGATTTTTTTATGAATTCCTGAGAAAATTCGGAAAATTCGGGGCCTTTTTGAAAAACTTTGCCAAGCAATCGATAAATTTGTTTTGGAATCATTATATTTCTAGGTCGAAGGAAACTTGAATTAATTAATAAAAATTAATGAATGATAATATTCCAATAGAATTGCCACATAGAAAGGGAAAATTTTTGAGAGAATTCTCGACAGACATGTACTAAACTGAAACAGTAAATATTACTTTCAAGACTTCTACGAATTAATAATAATTATATTATTATATAATATTATACAAAATACATTCAATTCTTAAAATTCCTGGACAATTGTTAACCGATTTTTTATCGTGTAAATAATGCTGTTTCATCCAGATTATGAGCAGAAAATGAAATTGACTGTTTACGATAGAGGAACAAATTTTTTTCTTTGCAGGCGGTATTCGAATCGCCAGAAGTTCCTTCTGCTCTATTTCCCCCATTTCCCAAAAATTCCATAACTTCGAGAATTGCGATGTCTCTCTGTTCTCATTGTCATTCTCATTCTCATTACAGCAGATGGAATTCAATCGATGAGGCAATAAAACTGCTGAGTACAGTTAATTGTTCGTCATCGTTCTTGATTACCCCTTTTGTTTTTTTTTTCTTACTTTTTCACGAATTGGCCTGAAAATTCTTATCTGATGAATGTTTCGGGAGATAAAATTGTTTTTTTTAGATTAAATATCGTTGAGGGAATTTTTGGGTCGGAAGGAGATTTCGGGTGTTCTTAGGTGTTTAAATATTTATTTTAATGGGAGGATGGTCTTTAATTTTTGCGTAGGCTCGAGGTCATTTGGGAGGTAACAATTTTGGGGATATCTATGGGTGATTAAGACGATTTCTGCTGCTTTAAAGGTGCTTCATCCGTTGGAGGGCGCGGAAAAGTCCGCGGAATCGCGAGATTTGAATTTGAACCGCGGAATATCATTGACAATATCTTTCTAATTGTCAAAGTATTTTTTTGAGGAGAAGAAAGACTTATTGCCTTTCATCCTCTCATTTTTCACGATTAATAAAAATTTCTGGGGATCGCTGAATCAGATTAACGCAAAAAAATATAACTTTTTGCATTTCATGTTATTCAACGGCTCATAAATTCGTCGTGCATCAATTTTTATAAATTCTTGCCAAAATTTCGTGAATTGCAAAAATTCTTCGTCGCTGGGCTTTTCGGAAATTTCTCCAACTTAAGAAATCCAATAAAATTTTCGGAATAATATTTTCAGTAATTCTTAATAATCTCCAAAAAAGGATTCAATAAAATTTTTACCATCAGCTCTCATTCCAAAGATATTACCCAAGAATTTCCAAGGGGTCCAGTTAATTCATCTTATTTACCTACTTCACTTTAGAATTAATTTGTCATGGAGATGAATGTAATTTTTTAATGGATTAATCCCTATGTTATCGACTCCTCCCCCACCTTAAGACCTTCAAGTTCATCGACTTTATTCCTCTGCCATATACAAGCGAGCGTTGATGTCTCCTCGGTCTGTACCATCCCGAACTGAATAATATATATATGAAAATGACATATATATATTTCAATTTATTCATTCCCTCGGTATTACAAAAGTATTTTTCTTCCTTCACATCAATATCCTCCCATCTTCCCATCAATTACAAACTATATAAATCAAAAGTGATTTTAACATCACATCAAAACGAATCTATATATAAATATAATTATATAAACGCGGATTATATATTACCAAAACATTTATCATATATGGCATCCGTTATTTTCCGTTATTTTCCACCGATTCACCTAGAGGTATATTAAAAATATATTTAATATATCGCATGCGATATAAATTTGCCCGATTTAAAATTTATCTCGTGCATATCCTACATACCACGTTTTTCGCCGTTATATGATTCAGATATATGTAATATATATTCGGCCATGTATTTTTATTCCATGCGGGATATCTGCAACATTGTCCTTCAATTTTTCCCTCTCACATACGTGATCTCATGGAAATGTGTAGGTGGGAATGTGCCCAGTGGCACGAAGCTGTCAAAATTCCAAAAATCATCAATCACTCATTCGCCCTTCTACCCCCCACTCTTTTTTATTCAGGTATCAACGATCATTGAAAGAGCCTCGGTATGAACTCAACTCCAGCCAATAAAATCACTAATGAATACTGGAGAACTAAAATCAAATTCAGCTTTTCAACTCTACGAAAATTCTGTTAACAATCTTTTGATTTTTCGATTGTTATATTAAAGAGGATCGAAGAGAAATTATTTTGATTGAATAAACTGTCCTATTTCCAATTTATTAAAGAAATATTGATAAATTCAATTTTCATGATAAATTCAAATTCAAAAATATTTCAAATGAAGAATAACATGACGATATAATAAGAATATTAAAATAAATTTAATTCATTTTTTTTAAGATCGGAATAGTGAAGATCGCGATTTATATTCACATCGCCGATTTCTTTCAGAATGATTTTAGAAATTGTAATGACACGAGAATTTGGAATTCTGGAATTTGGAGTGAATTTGAATTTAGTGCGGGTTATCTTCAAATCAATAGTCATTAACAATTGTCATTAGTACTGAAACTTTCGCAGTATCGGTAATACATGGTTGAGAAAGAAATTGGTCTTTGTCCGCCTGTCACCTGTTGGTCTGGCCACCTCGGGGGCAGTTCCACACTCATGAATAAATCGACCAAATAAACCACCCAAAAAGGCCACAAGCCAGTAAAAAAACCGAAAGAATAATCGTGAGAACCGGTAGAAACGACCGGTAGTTTTGTACTTACCGATTGGGTGCCCCCGGGTGGAGAACCCCTGGTTTCTCCCAGGGTCGGGTGAATAATTGTCCAAAAACTCCACGAAAGTCCAATTCTCATCATCCCTTCTGTTCCCACCCTTCCGCAATCTCTAATTATCCCAATTAAAATATCATTTACTTGAAAAAAAAAATGATAGAAATCACAATCAGATAAAAAATGGAGTTTTTAATTGAATTGATTGAAATATGCAATGGAATAATAACAAAATAATAATGAATTTATATAATACAAAGGAAAAGTAAATTTGGTCACCAATTTCGGAGACTTCTGTGAAAAAATTTAAACATTATAGTTTGATATATAAATATATTATGCGGATATATTTGATATATATGTTATATATACACTGAACATGTGTTGGCGCCTTCTATTTATTATATACTTGATGTATATTTGACAGATATCCTATTGGCAATGTAAAAATGTATAAAAGTGAAGAGTTCAAGTACTTCCGCAGTGTTTATACCTGTGAATGATGTCGCAATAATCAAGAGATTCAACTCTCTCTCTATTGTCAGATAAATTGAAAAATTATTACCAGCAATTCAATCGCTTTTCCGCCATTCTCCAGATGTGCAATTTCAAACTCTGGAAATAATACTAAATTTGAAATTTGAAAAATGTATGTTTTAAAAGCTAGCACTCAAATAATGGATAATAATAAATTTTCCAAAAAGTACACATTGAAAAATAATCATTTTCTTCATGTACTCTGTCATAATTGACAGGAAGAAATAATTGAAAAATATGCATAAATACCTATTACCAATATTTTTTCGCGGGTAAAAATGATGATTGGAAGTTATGGAAAAATGATAATTTGTTGTAGGATATTCTAGGGATGAGTGGGGGGTCGGGGTCCGGGGGCACAGTTGTAGATGACAGCGGCCCTGGTTTACTGGAAATCGTTAGTGGTCCGGGGCCATTAAACGCGTTATATGTGTCTTGCAATTCGATCCTGCAGCGCTCGGTGCAACGATCAGAGAGTAATTTACGCGAATTCCTGGGCATCGTGCGGTCCTCTCTGCAGGTGGGCCATACAGGCATTTTGCTGTGAGTCCTGGAACAAGAACACACCGGGTACAACCAACAAAATTCTCACAATACCCTCATCGTCTCGACTCTTGAGACACCGATCGAGATCGATACGGGGTTAGAGCCTTTTGCGACGCGCGATCTATTACCGCTGAAATCGATACTCACACTGGTGGGGGGATTTTTCCAATATTTCTCACTGAGGGGGTGGTGACGTGAGAGGGAAGGAATTACTGAGAGGCCATTGGTCTTTGTGTAAGTAGAGATGAGGGTATTTAATTAGAGGCTTTTCGGGGTTTCTCCCACAGTTTACTAACATTCTTCTCCTATCATCAGACCTCACTTTCATCACTCCCTCGACTACCCATTTTTTCTACTCATTTTTCTTTCCAGTCTTTTTGTACTTTTTCCACTGTTTTGACATTCCAGAGTTTGACAAGACTGCAGTTCACAGTGAAGATTTGTTTGAGCATTTTTTTTTATCACGGAGTTTATCGGTTATTCAATGTGTCGGGGAAAATTGTTATTTTTAGTGGGAGAAATTTGAAAAGTGTGGGAAGTATCAGTGATTCGGTGTGATTGGTTCAGAAGAGGTGATTAATTTTTTTTTTAATTGGTGTTGTAAAATTTTGGGAGTATAATGAGAGGAGATAAACCCTTTTTATGATTTGGGGTAATTACGAGAGGTAATTACGAGATTATGGGGGGGAATTCGGTTGGTTTTGGTGGTCGTGGTGATGATTTATAACGAATTGTGAAATTTTTTTGAATATTAAAAATATTGCCACAGCATTTAAATTGTTCAGGAGATGTAGGTCGATCGATGAAGTCGTTTGGAATATTCTTGTCTTTAGAGATCCTCAATATTTCCATACGAGATTGTGAAACGACATAACTTCACAACTTATTAGCATACTATTTTACAAATATCTCTGGAATGAGCTTCATCAGAATTCATCAAGATTCCATTGCTGCCGAGAGATTCAAAGCTAAAAAAAAATTAACCGTTCCTCCTGGAGCCCTCGATTTCACTGATACGTTCCAACTGATAATCAGCAATCGGGAATTAATCGATGATCATCGATCTTGCCTCGATTTATTATAGACTTGATTTATGCGAATCGAGTATTTCCTTTCACTTCATTGGCATTTCCATTTTCAGGGTAAATGGTTGGTTGATGTGTGATGCAGGGCATTATGCCGGTGAAGACAAAGTCAAGAGTCACTGAAAATATGGGGGTGTCTAGTGGTCTGGTTGATGATCGGGCAAAGCAAGTTCTCAGAGAAGCTGTTGATGCTGTTGTCAATAGTTTTGCAAAGCATACGCAAGGATATGGACGAGGTAACACTTTCAAGCCGTCGAATTGTATTTGATTTGAATTTTTGATTTGATTTGAATGAGACATTTGATATTAATATGAATTGCATTGAATCCATTGATATTGTTTATTTACAGTGAATGTTGTGGAAGCTCTCCAAGAATTCTGGCAGATGAAGCAGAGCAGAGGTACAGAATTGCGAAATGGAGCTCTCGTTATTTATGAATCCGTACCAGGGGCGAGTCCTCCCTACGTCTGCTACGTGACGCTTCCTGGAGGCTCGTGCTTCGGAAGCTTTCAAAATTGTCCAACTAAGGCTGAAGCTAGGAGATCAGCAGCTAAAATCGCTTTGATGAATTCGGTGTTCAACGAGCATCCTTCTAGAAAAATCACTGATGATTTCATCGAGAAGGCTGTTGCTGAGGCCAGGGCTAGTTTTAATAAACCAGCATCGAATTCTAATGGAGTTAATGGACAGGCACAAGTAATTTTTTTATTCAGATAATTAAATATTGACATTTTCCTTAGAAATTTGTACTTCAAAAAATTCAGAATTATCAATAGCCATTCTGCAGCTGGTACCTTTCTGTTCACATTTCCATTTTTGAGAAAATTTATCATTTGCTTTAAACCACATCCTTTTGGAGGTATTCGCAGAATACAAATCCGTCAACAAATCCGGTTCGAAATTCATCTCCTTTTACCAGTATGCAACCGAATAATTTTCGCATTTACATCGAGAACGAGCGATTTCATGACAACAGCTCAGGAACTTTCCTTGTGGCAAAGAAAATTATATATAAAAATCGTTATATGTTTTTATGGATGAAATTAATCAATTTTGCACTCCTTCCAGGGAAGTGGAGATGAAAAAGAAGATCCAAACACGGGAATCGGGGCATTTCGTTTCATGCTGGAGTGCAACAGAGGCAGAACGATGCTAGAATTCCAGGAGTTGATGACAGTTTTTCAGCTGCTGCACTGGAATGGCTCGTTGAAAGCTATGAGAGAGAGGCAGTGCAGCAGACAAGAAGTCGTTGCTCATTACAGTCATCGAGCTCTGGATGACGATATGCGCAGTCAAATGGCACTTGATTGGGTAGCTAGAGAGCACGAAGGTGGTGGAGGTGTAGTTGCCATGGAGTTGGGACTCGCTGAGAGAGAGTTGGAGACTGCTAGACTCGCTGGACGCGAATTGAGATTTCCTAAGGAGAAAAAGGATATTTTAATGCTTGCTCATGCCCAAGTTTGTCCCCAGTAATTTCATCTATTTATTCCCTCATGAAGTGATAGGAATTCTTTCATAAATCCACAAATTATTGTACTGGCGTGGGAAAAGTATGTATTGCTCGCGTTCGCGTTCTCCGACTTGAAAATTCTGGAAATGCAATGATTATTGAATTCGTTCAAGTACGAGGGAATTTTAGAAAAAATATACAGATTAATACTTTAGAGAAAATTTTAAAACCTGCAACTAAGGCTGATATTTTGTCCTAGAATGGGTGGTACTTAAATTAAATTTCGAATCAATAATAAATTTAGATTCGATGAAAAATTCTGCCATAAATATTTTGTGAAGTCTCTTGGAGAGACTTCGAGGAGTCGTTCATGGAGTGTGTTGGAGTCATTGATAAATTTTAACTTTCTCAAATCGTTGTTTGTTTGATCTTAATTTATCATCACTTCGTTATTTATCGAAAATCACTCTATCCACTCGTCAAAATGACAGAAATTTCAAGACTCAAATTGAAAAATTTTTAATGTTTCTGCTTTTTATACGTGAGAGCAGCTAGAGTCGAAGGCAAATGAGGGTACTTAACATTCCGAATTGATAATTGTATATAAAATATCAGACGCAGCTTCTGGGGCTGTAAATGTCCTGGAAGTCTCCTGGGTCTTCCACTAAATTAACTGTACTTTTAAATTGGGCATTGGTGGCATGAATTATCTACGAAGTAGACAAACATCTGTCTAACTTGTCCAAGTGATATTTTTAGCAGCATTTTATATTACTTTTTATAGTCTATCTTAACATTCGCCATAATCTATCCTGAGGAGATTCTAGTAAATCAAGCATTATTTTTAAAAATGTAAAAGTGACTCAACACTTATTTGGGAACATTTTGTGCGTTAAATAAATTCTATAGAAACTCCTCAAACCATAATACTATAGTAAAGTGATAAAACGTAATGAGTTGAGGTGTCTACCTGAATTTTAGTCCAATCGAGCCGAATATTAAAGAAAAAATTCAATGACTGATGGGTTGTTGTGCGAATTCCTTTAAAAAAATAGAGCTACATATAGCCGAGCTTCGAAAATTGACTTGTTTTGTTTTATTACATTTCACTTTTTCACTACTGAATTTGTTTATTATTCTACAATAATTAAGAAACATAGATGTTAGAAAAAAATCGCGATATAAAGTGGTGTAAATGGAGCATTCAATTACAATCAAAATATTCGTAGAGAACTAGTTAAAGAAAAGAAAATTCGCATCATTAACTTTGACAAGTAAAATGCATTCCTGATTATTCCTATATTTGGAAAAAAGTCATTTAGAATATTCCTTCGAGATTTCATCCTCTAGAGATGTTTGTACACTAAAAAAATCTACCCAACATGAAATATTTAGAGTAATCATTAATTATCTCGTAAACGAGTGGTTTATGATTTTCTCTGCGATAGCTGAAAAGATTTTCAATATTCTTTGTTAATTCATCTTTTAATCACTCATCGACCAGATATTTTAACAGTAAACAGATGTAAAGGAGCGACTTGTTACAAATTTTCTCCTCTCGCGAATGCTATGTGATAAATGTCTAGTGTAATATCATTCTTCCAGTTAACGTATTATTCTACTGCCAAACGTAATCGCACGTGATAAATATTATGTATATTATTTTTCGATGGAGCAAGATAATATGAAAAAAGTGAGACTTGTTCAACTGAAAAAAGCACAATATTTGATCAACTGTATCTGGAATGAGTTCAACTACGAAATACAGAATAGTTTATAACATTTATTACGATTAAATATTTTATTATTAAACATTAACAATTTGCAATAATCTTTTTCACCTTTAATTTTATTGACTTTTCAATATTTATGGTTGTGCTGTCGTCCTCGTCGAGTCAATTTCGTCTTTCTCTTGCAGTGGATGCTCCAGGATTTTATCGATGATTCCAAATTCTTTGGCATCGATTGGGGACATGAACTTGTCTCGCTCCATACTGTTTTCTGTTGATGATCAAATTAAGAAATCCATTGTTATATATTTATTTTATTCTTTCCCTTCTTAAGAATAGTGATGGAAATTATTTTTTGAGAATTCTAAAAAATCGTGGACTCAACAAATTTTTTTTTGTTATTTCCTCGTGAAATAATAGATATTTTACCTATCCTAAGCAGCTCGAGTCCAGTGTGCTTGACATAAAGCTGATTGATCTGTTTCTTGAGTTTCAAAATTTCCTCCGCCTGTATTTGAATATCCGTAGCCTGTCCTTGAACTCCACCGGATGGCTGATGTATCATAATCCTGGCATTGGGCAATGAATGACGCATTCCAGGAGCACCAGCAGCTAGAAGTAAACTTGCCATAGAGCAAGCTTGCCCAACACACCAAGTTGCAACCGGTGGTAGCACATACTGCATTGTATCATAAATTCCAAGGCCTGCTGTTACACTGCCTCCAGGGGAATTTATGTACAGATGAATTGGTTTTTTACTGCTCTCAGATTGCAGGAACAAGAGTTGAGCAACTACCAGGGATGAAATGTCATCTGTGATCTACATTTAAAAATTAAAGAGACCTCAGTGAAACATTCATTACATATAAAAAAATTATCTCTAAAATGGAGTATCAAAACACTTACTGGTCCCATCAAACAAATAATTCTCTCCTTTAAAAGTCTAGAATATATGTCATAAGCTCTTTCTCCTCTTCCAGTTTGTTCTACGACGATGGGAACGAGGTTCAAATTTCTAGCGATGACATGTCGATGCCCCTGAAATATCCAAAAGTAAGGTTACACGTTCACTCTTATTTTTTCAAAAAACGTGATTTTCATAAAAACTAAAATAACCAACTGACAGCTGATCCCAATAAATTGCAGACTCTCCTGATTAACATATTGCCTGCAGATAACGAATTTTCCCTTGAATTTTCTCGAATCGACTTGTTGTTTTCGTTTTCACTTCTCGATGATTGACAGTAAAAAAACCGGACGAGCAATCGATCTCGTGAACTCTCAAGAGCAGTCCACAGAACTAGAGGATAAAAACGAGAAGATCTGATCAAACATCAACAAGTGTGACGTTTCTCAACCTGTCTCGACAACCGATTGATTATTTTCTCGGTCACTGACTGAAATTTCAACTTTTACTTTATTTTCATCAACTGTGCTGCCTCTTGTGCTTCAAAATGATGTCACGTGGGTTTTGTTCGGTCTTTTCGAGGAATTTACTCGATTGTGGACTCCGGCTCTGCGGTAATTTGCAGGGTTTTGGAGTTTTCACTGTTTAAAACAATAACAATTGTAATTGCAGAATTAAAACTGTCCCTCGAGGACTAAGTGATCATTTGAGTGCGAGTTTAAGTCATCGTCAAGTTATCATCGACGATTTTGTTGGAGTTTTGGACCTTCAGAAGGGGAGAGGTTAGTTTTGCAAATAATAAACTATAGATTCCCGTATTCTCATGAAACCATTCCAAGATAAATTATTTGAATCAATTAGCTGAGCTGACTCATTAAATTAAATTACACAATTCCTGTTAATCCTCAGGCAACGATAAAAATGCAGTCACTGATGAGAACAGTGCAGAGAGGAGCTGCTCTTCTCTTTCCAAAGCTGCCAGCCCTAGAAAACCTCCAGGTCTCTCCTCGAGGGTTTCACTCACTGAGTAAGACTATCACGCCACAGAGTAATTTGATAGAAAACTCGGACAACCACTTCCGAATTGGACTATTACGACCCATTCAACCCCTCCTAAATCTTTGCTGCGGTATGAAATACAAAGTCCGGCTAAAACTCCGTTGCAAGGACTGCTATTTCTGCTGGGTAAAAGGACGACTGCACGTCAGATGTTCAACTCATGGTAGACACAAACAAGCGGCTATTGTCAAACCAGAGAGGAAAACCTGGATTTTAACTTCTGTATCACAGACGAAAAAGAGACCGTGGTAGTTTTGTAAGATTTATTGAACTGTATATAATATCAAATAAAATACAAAAGTTAGTTTATTGAGTCAGTTCTCGAGAACCACTTGATTGTCAGTTAATTCTAGGCTTTTCCTGCTGATTTCGTTTTTCGGAATGATTCTAGAATGTTTTTGGAGAGAGGCAACGTGTAGTGGATTATTATTTCGGTGTTTTCACCTTTGAGACATGTCTCTTCCCAGGATGTCTCAGAGGTGTCTGTAGGATTGATCCAAGCCTAGAGGAATTCATTTTTAATTTAAAGTTTTTGCCGTTTGTCAGTATTTAATGATTGATGAAGTTTCGTGATGGTGCGATAACTTTCATGCATTTTTTTAGTTTTGTAATTCTTTTTATTTTTTAATAACGGATTTATTACGTTCTTGCAGTGATCAGCCCACGAAATCAACAGATTGCTATCTTTATTAATTCGACAGGTCTTGAATTTATTAAATTGTCTCAGGGCCTTCTTGAATTCACCTATCACCATGTAGTAATAAGCCCGCAGGAGCGTATACCTAAAAATTGATTGCAATTACAAATTTCTCTATCTATCATATGTCTAATTTTTTATATCTCTCTTTGTTTATCACCGGTACAGGCAGACTTTTATGAATTTCTTGATCTTCCCAACTTTTTTGAATTGTCGTTGGATCTTTAATAATGTGTCCCCAGCTTCTTTTGTGTTTCTACTTTCCTTTTTGCGCACTGAAATGTATAAATCCATCTTTAAACGATTTAGGTACACATTCTACCAATTGAATTTATAACTCCTGAACAGGATTTTTTGTTTAGAAGTTCTTCAAGTACTAGACGAGTTAGTACTGTAATATATAATGAGCCCTTCCAGATTTTTCAATGCAGTTACTCCAGTTAGGACATTTAACTCGCGGATTGAGTAATTAATAGTGACTCGTCGCTGTCTCCAAATGATCGCTCCTTCCCAATCGCCCATCCTCACACACCTGTAAAAAAAAACTGAAAACTCAAAGAATAAGGGAAAATCTGAGGAATTGAATTATTTCTACTTTAATTAAATTACTGGAATAATTATATAAATCTGTACGGAAGTGGTAAAAAGTGACATTTTCTCATGATTGATTTCTTAAAAAAATAATTTGATATTTACCAAAGCCACATGGACGTAAGAAATCTTTTCTTCGCTTCAGGATCATTTAAATGCACATCAGAGTCTCCTTCCAACTGATAGAATTTCTCGCATTTCTTGAAAGAAGCTATCGTAACTCCACATTCCAATTGAAGATCAACGCAGAAAGCGTGGTACCATAAACGACCGGATTGATCAACGATAGAATTCGCTACTAATTCTAAATAATAAAAAATAAATTATGGATTGAAGTAGTAGAATCTAATAAGTCAATTGGTGTTTGATCGATGCAAGCCCAATAATTTTACCTAATTCCTTCATCAGCGATACGATTTTTTCCATTTTTTTGTCAACCATCAGCGACTGAATTACTCTAGGAAAAATCATCAACTCTTGTCTCACGGATTTCACAGTCTTCGCTAATCTCAGAGCGATGCCTCCTAATTGAGATGCTTGCACTCTTTCCTCTCTGAGCAATCGAGAGAAGGAAACTTTCGTGTACAATTCGATAATCGCTTTTAATTCCTCCAGCTCGAGGGCGTCTTCTCTTTGATTGCAGAATGCAATTCCCCCGTTTTCGAGCCAGGGAATGAGTCCTCTGTAATCAACCCCAAATACCATTTAGATATCAACATTTTTTTTTAATTGTAATTAAAAAATAATCCTAAAGCTGTAAAACGAGTGATTCTATTCTAAAAATTATTGATTATTACTTAGAAAACCGCAGAGTAAAATCAGTTAATCGATTCTTTAGTTTAATTTAATTTCGAAAATGAAATTTATTAATACAGGAAATGCCACCTACTGATATTGATAATTATCTGCAATCACAATCATATTAGCAAATGCATGACACATTGTCACGAAATCGTTATTAGACGTCAGTGCAGAATTGAGACTCCAGATTGCCGCTAATCTCGCGTGGTCCTGCATTTCTTTGATCTGAAAAATATTATTTTTCCATTCAACGGATCAAAAACATTATTCTCTGTTTATGAAAGAGTAATTGACGAATGTAATGTATTTTCTTATGAAGATACCCTGAAAACTACGAACAATTGCGAGAGACAAATGGCTAGTTGGCTATTATAATCAGCTGCATCGCCTTCATCTACTCCTATGAGATATCCTCCCCAGTACATCAGCATGATCTTCTGATACCCCAGGAGGATTCTTGACTTGACGTTGATCATAATTGTCGTCTTCGGGAAATCGTACCCTAGTGTTGCTACTGCTTCAGCGAAAGACTTCAACGCTTCATCAACGAGTCCAATTTGCAAGTGACATTTTCCCTGGAGAGTCTTAATCTTCGCTTTGAGAAGAGGACATTTCACCAGCTCGTCTTCATTGTCGACGAAAATCTAGTCAATGAATAAGACCGAGTGAATTAGGTAAACAAATGAGACGGCGAAATAAGATTTCCTTTCCTGAATTCATATTATCATGAAATTCAATCGAAAACCGATTTCTCTAAAGATTTTATTGAATTTCTGTGAATTCTTATTAAAAATTGTAATTCCGTTACATATAAATTTACACTCTTCTCCAAGGTAACGAAATCTGCAGCCCCAAAAACATAAAAAATCGGTGCTAAATAACTTTTCATAGAAAAAAACAGGAAATAAAAATTGTAAAAGGAAATCTACTGCCATTTCCCATTAAATTTCACATTCAATAAAAATCACGTACCAAACAAATAGAATTAAATAATAGAATTTATCTATTGTTTATTTTCTGTGCAGTCGAAATTAAACGAAGAAATAACTTCAATCATGAATACCTTCCCCAGAATTTCCTCAGCATCACAAAGAAGTTTGGTAGCATAAGCGACATTATAAGCCGCCAAAAGTACCTCCACAAATTCCAGAATAGTCGTCAACGTCTTATCTTTCCGATCAATCCCCCTGCAGTGTTCCAGAATTTGTGTATAAGCATTAACAAGTATCAAATTGCATTGACAATCCCTGAAATCGACGCCCTCAAACGTCTTAGGGACTACCAGCCCCGCAGAAGGATTGAGAACCAGTGAGGACCGTCTCTTCATCTCCTCCTCTTCAAAATCCTCTCTATCAGTACCATCCGCACTGTAATCTGAGAACTCCTCCGACAAGTTGTTCCTCATCCTCTTCGAGTCCCTAACACTATCCTCATGAACTTTCCCCATCAATTTAGCGAAAAAGCCCCGTCCACAGGGTCCACACCGCCTGGTGTTCCTCTGAAGATACTTCAACGCTTTTTTATGCAACTCGATCTTCTGATACTCCGTCAGCAATCGATAAGTCGTTTCCCTGAACTTAGCTATTTTGAATCTCATCAGAAGACAATTAGCATAATCAGGAAAGCCATCAAAGGTCTTCTTACCGGCAACCCCAGGACACCCGCACTTGATTTCCGTTCCCAAATTAGGGCTCTTGATGTTCGTGAAGAACATTATGGGTGCATTGCTCCTGGCAGAATCACCGGAGGCACATCCAAGGATTCTCATATTAAACAGATTGAAGACTGCCACTGCGACGTCATATGTTGACGATTCGACCATTAAATTCTGGAGCATTGCTCTATCAACGATCTCCCCCAGCACTGCTGCACATTTCAAGAGATACTGCTCCAGAGGGCTGAGAGAATCAAAACGTTTGAGGATTAAAACGTCCATTGTCACTTCGGGGGTGACTTCCTCAAGGAGTGATACTCGAGGAACTAAGCAGACATGGATTAATTCCTCAGTGATGGGTTGATTGCTTGATGACGCCTTGCAATTCTTCATAATTCTTGAGTCATCATGTCCGTTTTCTGGAAGGGTCTGAACAGTCTTCGATGTCTCTTCGTCATGTACCTGAAATTCTCTCTTTTCATGATCAAGACGAGTGCAGCTTGCTCCATAGCTAGTCTCATACATCTTCCAGCCATCAGATCTCTCTTCAACTGGTTCATCATTTAGGCTGTTGTAGACTTTACTGTGTTTTCGTTGTTCTAGCATGATCGCAGGTGGTGCTACCAATCCCATTTCTTTCATACTGCTCTTAGGGATCTCCTTCAACCGAATACCTTCGATCTGCAAGAGACTCACCAAATAACTCTCTATCCATCCGGGATTCCCCATACTCTTTTCTTGGATGACCTTCTCTAGCTCCGCAGGAATCGCCGAGACCTTCAATAGTTGGCAGGCCAAGGCCGCGTGAAACCACTTGTCCAGTCCCATTAGGTCGATTATTTTCGCTTTCTCCAGGATTTTTGATATCTGATGCTTGCGATCGGTGATCTCCATCTTTCCAAATGAGAAGACGAAGAAAATGTGGTGGTGCTCGATGATTGTTGCTAGGAGAGAGAGGGATTGCTCGTCGGCGTTGTGAGTATCGTCTGTTATCACTACCCAGGGCTGATTGAAGCAGGAAACGACGAGTTTGAATATCAGCTTCTCCAGGATTGTTCTTTTCTCGGAGACTGAGAGGTTCAGGTAGTACGAGGAGACACGGTATTTGACGTTGAAGACGGGGTTGAGGGCACAGAGGAATTCCGGGTACCGGAGGGATTTCAGGTGGAATAGGAGAGTATTCTCACGCGTTTGGGAGGTCGTGGAGATGTTGAACTGGAGAGGATCGCTGAAGATTAAGTGGACGAAGCTGAACGGTGTCTGGGAATTCGACAATTCACCATTAGTTCACAAAAATTCAA